>NC_052499.1:5641884-5848925 GCF_016617805.1 Bactrocera tryoni
TATTATATTATATAAGCAATATACAATAAAAAAGTGCTACAATGTTTATACTCCGGTAAAACATGTTCATGTGGAGAAAGCAATAACCGTAATGAACATATTCAATAGTTTTGTTCACAGGCACGAGCTAATTACATTATTTTTCGGTACAGTCTAGGTATTTTATGCTTCAAATATGTAATATACATATCTCATAGATTTAGGGTAGTCGAAAAAGTCTTTTCGTATTTCTTATCAAACTTATTTGTGTTATAATTCTCGGCGAAAAACTGCGTAAAAAAAGTAATTTTCACAGGCTTCTCTTGAAGCCAACTTTAAACCATTGAGGGAGTTCTGCGTTGACCGAAACAAATGGTAGGCCGATGGTGCAAGATCAGGGATTTATAGTGGATGCATTAAAACATCCCAGCGAAGTTCACCCAGTTTGTGCTGAGTCATCAAAGATTTGTATGATCTAGCGTTATCCTAATGGCAGACGAAGCTGTTTCTATTGATCAGTTTTGGTCGTATTTTTGGATTGCTTGCTTCAATGTCATCAGTTGTTGACAGTAAAATGTAGAATCAATCGTTCGATCAGGCTGGATCAGCTCATGGTGGATGATTCCTTTCCTATCACACCAAACACTCAGCATAACCATTCGAGGCGTCAATACTGGCTTTGCGACTATTTGATGAGCTTCACCACTCTTAGGCCATGATCTTTTTCGCACATTATTATCGTAATTGATTCAGAAATGGTTCGATTTCATTTCATTTCAGCAAAGAATCGCAGATGTTAATTCGCTTCATTAAATTTTTCAAAGACAATTCATGTGGTACGCAAACATCGAGCTTCTTTTTATAGCCAGCCTCTTTTAATGATTCAAAACCATTTGATGATGAAAGTTAAATTCCTTAACGATGTTACGGCTGCTTAAGTGACGGTCCTGCTGAATCTTTTCCCAATTATAATCGATTTTTTCAATGATTGATCGATCAGAGCGAGGTGCATCTTTCATATCAAAATTTCCAGAACGGAAGCGAGCGAACCATTGTTGCGCTGTTGTCCGTAAACTTCACAAATTTCATTGGTGGCTTGTGTGGTATTATTCTCTTTTATATAAAAAATTTCAAAATATAGCGAGTTTCTTCATTATTTTCACTCATTTTTGAACAGCTGTAACTTGTTTTCAACTTCTCCGAATTTAATTTTTTTGTGATTAAAATCTCACCTTCCACCACTGTATGGTATGACACAATGTGTTTGGTAGCACTGGAGATATACGACTGCAACGACATCTATAGACAAAATACGAAAATACTTTTTCGACCACCCAATATTTTACAGTTTCTAAGGCGTTAAACATAAATGCGTTGATTCGCTGAACTGGATCAAAACAGCAATTTTTGCCGATGATTGCTTACCAGCTACTTTGTCGCAAAGCTATTGAAAATGATGATCAAATGGTAAATCAATCTACTCATAATTTTAATTAATCATTTTTTGCGATTGCTTAATATTACACACCTAGTTAAACACATACATACAACTCGTGCATAAATATGTTATGTACATACAGGTGTCTGTGCGGCGTCAAAGTAAACACCACAATGTATTGGCGTCAACGGGCACTTGTGCATTATATATATTTGTATACTATATATAAGTACATGCCAACTTTTATACGCAAAACGGATGCAGCCAATTTAAGTGATTTATCATTAATGCATTCAGTGAATCCTTTCAGTTCAATTCATTTACCACAATGCATTTACGCAAAGTTGCTTTGCGTTTTTTACTGCTCTTATCGGCATTACATTTGTAAGTATTATTATTTAAATATGAAGTTTTTTTCCATTGCCGCTGCTTTGTTGATATCAATCGGCCATGTGTTGTGATTGTGTTTGCTTTTTGCTATTTTTTTTGGTTAGTAATGCAGGTATGAGTGCTTTTAATGCGATCGCTACACATTCATTGGCCAATTAATTATGAAAAATGAATATAAAATCTGTAATTATCGCAAATTTGTTAAGCGAGCAAGAGCGAAGAGGAATACATTAATTTTTTTATTTTAATGTAGTTGATTGTTTGACGATTGCATGTATATTTTCAGCTGCTTTAAAGAGAATATTTTACACCTGGGTAACTGCTTATATACATACATGTGAGTGTGTGTATGTGTGTCTGTATATGCATGTGAAATTGAATGAGTAGTATGACAATAATATTGTTAGTGGCGAAAATTGTTAAAATTTAAATTCGTATCAATATATGTGGAAAATGTACCACGGACTCGAAGCGGACATACTTACGGACCTTAAAATACAACCCTGTGACAATGACACGGCAATGACTTGACAACACTGATAAAACGAAAGACAAAAAATGAAAAACTACAACGAAAAAACAGTTGACCGTGAACTCTCACACGAAACAGATCAATCTCTTATCTTAAGCTACGCGTAATTCATATTACATATACTAGTATAATAGTATATTACATATACTATTATAGATATTAATCTAAATTAAAAATGAATAAACTTTGTTAATTTGAATACGAAACGCAGTGCAGTTTTATTTCAAAACGAAAGAATAGTGTGTTGAAGGAAAGAGACACTACATATATATTTTAAGGTATAATCTGCCTCTGTATATAAGAGATACTGTTGGGAAATTTATTGTTGCGCATGCGAAACAACCGTGCGAAAATACAAAGAATTTTTTAACATTTTGGTTTAAATTTCAAGCGAAGCTTTTTGTTTAATATCTAGTGAGAAATCATCGCTAAATATTCTCCACACATTTGAATAGCTTGACAAGCTATAGATGCCCTACAACTTACGGCTGCAAAATTCGTTCTTGGCTTATACCCCTCTTGTACTTTATGCCTGCAGTTGTAGGGGGGAGAAAAGAATGTTTGTATTAATTAGTGCTAACTAAATACGTCCAACCATGTCTTGTCTCAGCTCAAGGGCGTTTTGTAATTTAACTGCACTTTAACAGGTAACAACTGTCAAAACTCCAAAATATTAAAAGAAAAAAGATTGCCATCCACAAAGTATACACATTTATATGCGCACATATACACACATGAAAATTTGCACTAATGCATTTTTTGAGTACAAATGCCATAAAATTCATAACTCTACTTGTTTTTTTACCAAAGACATTACAAGATCTGACCTCGACCGAGCAAAGGCCATCATAGCGGTCTGGTGCGATGAGAGCGGCTTAGATTAGCTTGTCGTCTGCTAACACACCAGCATTACAAACTAAGTTATGCTTTTGTATGTATATACATGTATGTATGAATGTGTGCACATACGAGCAGCCTTACATACGAGTACAACAAGTAATGATAACCACACGCTCAGCTATAATGTATTGTAATATATAAATATGTTTATTATACGAACACACAAATGTGTTTACCCAACGGGGTAGAAAACGACATGCTTATCCTTGTATATTTATTGGGTTGTTTTAGTCAATTTTCAACGAAAATGTTTAGTCAGCCAATGTGCACCTACATATGCAAGTAACTAGCTCTTCGTATATGTGCTTTTGCAACTAAAGGGATCATATCAGTAAATGCATACATACATATCCAGACATTTATTGTGCTTTTTTCGTGTTTTACGTCAGGAGTTACATGTAGTCTCATAACGACTTTGTCTATTAGGTTAATTTATAGAAATACTTAAATGCACTAAGGGGCCGAGAGTTTGTGAACTACAAATATATATGTCCATATTAGTTCAGTCACATCAGTTTACGTGCATTTTTGAATAACTTTTGTATATACATGCATGACAAGTAAGGAAGGAATAAGTGCGGGTATAATCGAACATTTCGTACTTTTGAAACTTGCAAGGATCAAAGGGTGCTAAGCATCGTCAGATGTTGGCAGTATTAAAAATGTATGGGAAGGAAAAATGTATGGAACTTAATTTTTTGATTATACGGAAACGGAATCTCTCCGAATTACTATAATAAATCTCACAGATTGACTGATATTTTCGATAAACGTAAGTAATTGTTGTCCCATTTCGTGCATTTTCGCATTTGGACTAGGACTAGGTCCAAGATAAGGGCGATACCATGTCATTGTAGAAAGTTTCATTGAGATATTTTAATTTTTACTCAAGTTTTCGCTTGTACGGATGAACGGACGAACGGACAGACAGACCCGGAACTCAACTCGTCTCATTATCCTGACAATTCTATCGAAATCCACCCAAAGTCGCTGACGACAACTCTGCACTTAATAATAGAATAGCTTAGTGGCGATTTATAAACAATTTCTTGAGCATAAAAGGTGAGGAAATGAACATGGAATATTTTGGGTTTCAGCAAGAAAACTACTACAACAATATTGCTAAAACTTACATCTTTCTCTCAAAAGTAAATTGAAAAACTCAACAAGCTAGATTTTTGATTCAACGAATCAAATCATTCAATAATGTTGTGATTATATAAATATTTTAAATGCTCAATGGCGCGAAGTGGGGGTTCTGTCTGCAAACCTTCAACCAATTACCGTTCCGAAAGAAATGCTGTTTAAACCTTTGAAGAAAATAAACTAAAAACGTTAAAGAAATAGTATGATATGTATGAGAGTTGTCAATTTTCCACCAAAGGTGCTTGAAAATATGGACTTTAAACAAATATTGAAAAAATCTACTGATGCATCCTCTTTTTTAACTCATCAGAACCAATAACATTGAAATTACTCATACGCCCTGGCATTAATACAGTATTTCTACATACCATCCGTATGTGCAACATTCCTTTCTGCATAAATGGCAGAGAAAAAGGAAAATATGTTTCCAAAAGTAATCTCCAAAAATGAAAATTGTGTCAGTTACCTTGATATTTGCGAACAAATAGCTAAAAGTCAAGTCAAAATGATTTTTCCAACTAACAGCAAAGTCAAACCAATAACAGACAAGGCCAAGGATACGAAATGATGTGAAATGTAAGCAACGTGGACAAACATACGTGCTTTTAAACATATATTCTTGTGTGTTTGTGCATGTGTGCAGGCAAATGGAGTAGTTTACTAGGTAAAACTAACATCTAAAAAAATTCAGAACGAAATTTGAGTAGGACATTTACGATGAATGCTTCCTTGTACAAATGTGTTTTATGAATACGAGAAAGATGAAAGAAATGTATGGGAAAAAGTGAACGGAATTTAGTATTTACTCGTCTTATTATACCCTGAACAGGGTATATTAAGTTTGTTACGAAGTTTGTAACACCCAAAAGGAAGTGTCGGAGACCCTATAAAGTAGATATATAAATGATCAGTATGTTGAGCTGAGTCGATTTAACCATGTTCGTCTGTCTGTCTGTCCGTCCGTCTGTCTGTCTGTGTATATACGAACTAGTCCCTCTGTTTTTAAGATATCAATTTGAAATTTTGTAAACGTCATTTTCTCTTCAAGATGCTGCTCATTTGTCGGAACTGACGGACCACTATAACATATACCTAATACAAACTGAACGATCGAAATCAAGCTCTTGTATGGAAAGCTTTTGAATTTGACAATGTATCTTCACAAAAATTGGCGCAGGCTTTTTTCTAAGATAATAATGTAATCCCGAAGAAATTGTTCACAACGGCTTACGATAGCATATAGCTGCCATACAAACTGAACGATCGGAATCAAGCTCTTGTATGGAAAACTTTTGAATTTGACAAGATATATTCACGAAATTCGGTTTAGATTATTTTTTAAGGCAACAATGTAATTACATTTTGGCGTGGTATCTTCACGAAATTTGACAAGGATTACTTATTTTTATTTTTTATTGTCGAGAAAACAAATGAGAAATATTTGAAAAAGTATAGGACAGATTTAGCTTATTGATTTCAACGTATAAAAAACGATGTAAGCCTTTTGTGATCTCTGAAAAATATCAACGACACTTGACACATAAATTTGTCGAAAGAAGCTCATTTAATGTGTAGTCTCATTTTAGGCGATTGAAGTGCATTCTGCTCAATCCAAATGTACAGTAAATGGAAAATATTTCAAGTGTTTCAACATTTTTTCTTTTTGAAAGATTGAAGATGTGCTAAATAAGGTGATAAAACGATTCCACCTAGGTCTTCTTCCAAATGAACTCTTCGAGAATTTGCATTCGCTAAAAATTTAGGATCCAGGTTAGAGAGCCTACAGCTGGTGATAGACAAACTTGATAAGATCTGACTTAATTTTTGGAAAAATCTTTTATCGAACGATTTCTCTTTAACTCAACTAACCAAACAACAAAAAAGTGTTTTTCTTTCAACTAAAAGCTTCTATAATTCACAATATATTTTATTATTAATAGCACGCTCCATATAAAAAATTAACAATTCTACACAAATAGTTGAAGATGCTGAATAGGGTGTGGTATGATTCGGTTGTCAGAAATATTTTGTATTTTAGCTGACTGCTTTTCTTCGGGCCACTTCAATACAACAAGCAATTACTTTCACAGTTTAAGCTGTTTTCACTGCCGGGTGCAGAAGTTCGTTTGCTACGCACGAGTGCCCTTACTAGTGGAATGCAACAAAATAAATAAATACGGCGATTTCAAGTTATTCAGCATTCTCGTTTTCATTTCGTTTTCAAATGCTAAATAAACGAAATGCGCAAGAAAAACATTTTCACTTGAAATTGTGTGGTTGAGAGCAAACAAGCAGGTGTTGTCGTTGCTTTTTGCACATAAGTGTGCATGTGCGTGTGTGTGAATGGTTGTTAATGTAAGTGTGAAAGCTCGCGGAATTCTCGAAGCCTCAAGGATGGGTAGTAGCGTTCGAAACTGCTGACTATTTGGCACACCGCCAGCGATTTGCTGCAACACACAAGTACACACTCAGAATCACACATACTATGTATGCATGTATGCGACATTCGCGTGTGCGAACATGCTTGTGGTTGCGACAGTGGCATAGCTTGTGGCATCTTACAAGTTCCCATTTGCTCTCTGCCAGCGTTACATTTCTTGCTTTTTCATAGCAACTTAGTAATAAAAGTTTATAGACGACATAGAGATGAAGCTTAAGCTACAGACATGAGTATATTCTTACCACAGTACCAAACTGGCTTTTTCTTTACATCTACGTACATATAAATTACTTGAGCGTAATATCTCTGCTCACCGACAAATTCAAAACATATTATTTAACCTTTCTTGTTTTTGGATTTGTGAAAATTCATTAACGGCTATGCCATAACATAACGTCGCTTCACACTCTCTATGCTCAACTAGGAGTAGTGGCGTTAATGTGCGGTGACCCTTGTATCATACATATTTCAACCTTTTTGCCGCACAAGCCATTAGTGCTACCTTTACAAGTGCCAACACACACACTTACTCACCGAGCTATGCCCTCGTGTACACATGAGTTTTTCGTATGTGCGCGTATTTGATGTTGGTGTTAGTAAAAGCTTTATAGCCATACTTTATGGTTATGTGCAGATGGATGTACTATGTGTGCGCAAGTAAATAGCATAGCATGTTTTTGCGCGCATTACACCTTTTTTGGGTTAATGTTTTCAAAACTAATTTAAATTTATTTCTTCCCGTAAATTTGCTCAAATAAATGAGATAAAAGCATCAACATGAAAAAAACAATATCATTTATAAACATTTTTGGGTATATATGGAAGTATTTACGAATACACATTTATATATGTACGTATGCATATAGCTCTAATATGCCTAATTTTGGCTGCTTTCCTCATCGTGCTGAGTTTTTAGATTTTTTTTGGTGCTTCGAGTTGAATTTGTTTAAACTATTTGCGAAACCTTAATATTTTAAATTATTCTTTCAAAATGAGACCACTGCTACGTGAAACACTTCTGCTTTTAGTTTGTCTTTCAGTTGCTTGTGTTAGATTTAGCTTCGAGTTTAGTGGTTGCGTATACGCAGGGATGTCTATTTAACAACAATTTGACCCGTCTTAAAGTAAAAATAAATTTTCATTTACTTTATTAATCTCATATTAAAAAGTCTCTCCATTGCAGGGAAGATCTTAAATTTGATTGACACAAAACAAAAAAACAAATTCCAAGCCAGCCTTTCGTTTTTAAGGGGGGAGCCTGCTTTAGAGGCTTTAAAAATTCGATTTTTTTGAGCAGTTTTTCGTGAGAGAAAGAAATAATTCATTAAAGCGAAATTTCTAGGGCTTATAGTTATATGTTTGGACATCATTCATAAATTTTTTGGATACGAAATCTTTGATCTTCTGCCTTTGAGAAGCAATTGCAGGGGCAAAATTCAAAGAGTTTCATATTTTTTAATAATTTATCTTCTAGTTAAATTTAAGTAATTCCAAAGAGAATTACAATTTTTTTTTATAAATTGAAAAAAAGTGGTTCTTGACCAAAAAAATTTGACTTTATGTTGTTTAAAAATATGTTCAAACTTGACTTTTCTTAGTTTATTTTTTAGTTTAAATAGATTAGATTTTAATGTCAAAGATAATAAACTGTGCCCCAGTTCCATACGACGTTTAGATTTTTTTCTATTCTGCCCGCCAATTAAGAAAAATCGTAAAAATGAAAAGCCGACAAATCGCGCGTCAAAGTTTTCGCTTTCTGCCCAAGCGCTTATATATACATAAATGTATATGTTATATCTGCTAGACGCTCGGTCACTGTTTCCCTTCTAGCTTCGAAAATATTCCGAATTCCCATCTATAACTTTGAGGACATATTCCTAGATTATTTTTAAAGAGATTTAAGCAAAAAAAATAATTTTTTTTAAGCTTCTAAAGCAGGCTCCCCACTTAAGCCAAAATTTACTGGCTTTGCAACTAATTATGAAAATTTATTGAGTCGATAACAACATAATGCTGCTAAGAACACAAATTATACGATGCTTATGCGACTATTATATCCGAAAAATGCACTGCTCTTGTTATCCTTTACAGTGTAGCCAGTCCAGGTGAAATGAAAAGCATCCACAACGATGGATCAGTAATGGGCTACAAAATAGGTAGAAGGTGCATTTGATTCCAATAATCAGACCAATCAGAACTCCAACTTAAAATGTAAATAGTACTTCCAGATGTTGTAAAAGACTCAGAAAAGATTTTGTTCTAAGTAAAACGTAACAAAATGAAATTAAGCTGAAGAAAGATTTTTGATAAGCCAATACTTCAGCCCTTAATTTAAGCATAAAAATACGTTGATTGAGATCTTTGATATTGTTGTGTTGATGTTGATTTCACCGAAAATCATTGTAGTATTGCCGTTCTATGGGTTGTTGGTTAGAAACAGGAGGTAGATATAGCTGCCGGTGGAAAGGTACTTAATGCTTTCCCAACAGGAGTCCAGGTTTGCTACAAAACTTTAATTTTTCACCTAAAATGTAACATCCCTGATCTTGAACCTATATCTTGTTTATTGGTTGTAGCCTTATAAACATATACGTGGGATTAGAATTGAGATCGTATTTCATAGTTTATCCAAATTGACAGATAAGTGGCAGCCACTTATCCGAATGTCAAATAGTGGATGCCAACTGTGGATTACGATCAAGTTGTGGGCGGTAAAGCTTAGCGTCCATCATTTTCATTTTATATATTCATTCCTGATTATAACGCAGAGGGGAGTAGTACTCATCTTTACTGAGCCAAGTGACATTCCAGTTTGTAACGCTGAGCGCAACATTACTCAGTGTTCCAATTTAAGTGTATTTTGTATTTTCTATTCCTGAATGTAACGCCGGGCGTAGCCAAACGCTCCGTGCCGATTTGATAACTTTTGGCTTAACTAAGTGATATGTTTCTATGAATTTTGTTATGAATAAAGCAAACAATTGGAAATCTAAAAGTGTACTTTAATTCCGGAAATTGGATTCCTACATATATACCTATATAATAGAGGTATTTTCGGTTGTAATCAGTGGCGGACGTCAATGAGTCTTCGATGAAAACCAAAATATCAACACCAGCTCTTAAATCTTAGAAATATCAGCATATACATATGTACATAGATATATTATGTACAGAAGAGTATTCGTGCAACCAATTGTTCTACTTGTTAACTCACTTTGATTTAAGTGCTTTTTTATTGCTTGAGCGTATCATATCTCCTCTCTACTTATACTACTCGTATATGTACATATACATATAACGTTTGCTAGCTAAGTATACAAAGTTGCATCGCCTCAGCCTCAGCTGGTGCACAGCTACCTGCGCATCTAACACTTCGATTTCATCGGTTAACCATTGGAGATTCTTCAAATTTTTTTTTTTAATTTACAAGACTAGCTTTTGTGATGTTGATTTAAGTTGTTGTTAGTATATTTCAATCACGTTTTGGTGTTTCTGCCTTCACTTCAAACTTGTTTAAGCAGGCTTAAACTTTTCCTTCCGAATATTATTTTCTTTTTTTGTGCTTTGCTTTTTGAAGTTTTCTTCAAAGTTTTCGGTGATGTTAACGTAACTATCCATGCGATAATTATTCTCGCTTCTACTAGGTTTTACGTTTTTTCCACCATTCGTCCTAGGAATATGTGTTTATTTCTGTTACATATGTCTGTTCATAGATTTTTTTACAAGGCTAGCAGCTGTTGCCTACTACTAGTTATATTTGTGTAAATTTTGAATAGTAGATATGTATAAAAGAGACCTAAGGAATTAAGTATTCGGTCTGCAGTCAAATGTGTGTTCATCGAATAGCGTTTGATTTCCAAAAATTTTGATTTTTTTTTCAAGTCGACGCAATTTTGTTATTATTATTTTTTTTTTGAAAATCATCAACTCGATAACGGCATCCTTCAGTTACGTCTAGACCAGAATACCCCCTTAATAAGTTATAAGAATTAAGTATAATTATACTTATACTTATACTTATACTTATACTTATACTTATACTTATACTTATACTTATACTTATACTTATACTTATACTTATACTTATACTTATACTTATACTTATACTTATACTTATACTTATACTTACTTATACTTATACTTATGCTTACTGTATATACTTATACTTATACTTATGTACTGCCATATACTTTATACTTATCATATATATTATACCTTATACTTATACTTATTATACTTATACTTATACCTGCTTATGCTATACTTATACTTATACTTATACTTATACTTATACTTATCTTATACTTATATATGTATACTTATGTATGCTTATACTTATACTTATATGTATTATATATGTATACTTATGTATGCTTATGCTTATACTTATACTTAAGCATACTTATACTTATACTTATACTTATACTTATACTTATACTTATACTTATACTTATACTTATACTTATACTTATACTTATACTTATACTTATACTTACACTTGTAATTACTACATCCACCGCTGTGTAATTGCTGCTGCGGCAACGTAGCTGTCCGACCTGTGCACCAAAATGCAATTGCGCTGCTTCTTCTTTCTAAATGTTTCTTTGTTGTTATTGCTTTTCGTGCGCAAACATTTTTATTTTGCTTAAGAGTATATTGTTTGTGTTGGCCTTTGATTGGAAAAGTTGCTGCGATCGGTGAGTTAATGATAAGGCTACTGCGTGCGATTATAATTCAACGATTTATGCTCATCCACACCAACATGATTATATACAAGCAAACTATCTATCTATGCAGGTGAACCGCCTTTAACACACTAATCACTGCAATTCAGTGCGAAAGTTTGTTGGAATTTGAACTTGATTTTATTTTCCAATGGTTTGGTCTATCGGGTTTAATTAAAAACTTTATAATGTGTGGGTAGAAATAATAATAAATGCAATGGAAAAGTTTCTGAAAAATATTTATAACAATAAAATGTGTATAGACATCTTTTTGGTATGACCACGCACCAGCTTTTCGTGAAATCCGTTTTTTCTCTTCCTTTGAGTTTCTATACTTTTAATTAATTTTGTTTCTACTTGGTTACTTTACGCAAGAGAGTACCTTAAACCTTTTTCGCTCTCAAGTTATGACAGTTTTGTCTAACCGAAAATCTGAAGTTGACGGCTAGTTTGATTTAGAAAACGCAAGTTTTTAAACGCAATTTCTCTGAACATTGTTCCGAAGTAAACCTTTGCAGCAAAGTCATCCAAAATATAGTGAATGTACTTTGACCATTGGTTGCAAACCTATTACTATAGGAAATTTTATACTTCTTTATAGGTAAAAGTCTATATATGCCTGTAATTAAGCACATTGACTTTATGAATCCAATCCAAACCATGTACTCTAATGAAACTTAACATTCTCTCACACATAGCACACATATGGTATATTTACTAAATCCAGGCATTCAAATTTGGTTGGCATATGTAAATGAGTTTTAATTAATATCCGTCGGCTATCATAAAAGCACAGTTTTGGTGTTGTCAATAAAGAGGTCCAAAAACATGATTTAAATTAAAGTATATTTCTATATACTTCATTATATTTATATACTTACGGATATGGCTGTGAGTAAATGAGCACAATTGATTGCCTCATTAAGAATGAATTGTATTAAATAACGCATTTAACATTCAATTTATATTTAAATCAAATATGTCACAAAATATCGTACGCATTGACAGTAAATGCTGGAAATTAAGTGGATATAATTCACTTATGTTTAGTTAGCTTTTAGGATTGACGAGTTTGCTGCTTAATTTGTTTATGACGTTGAGATGAAAATATATGTATATGGAGTTATCTCCTCTTTTAAATATGTATTGCTTGTGGACTTTTCTAGTACTTGGAGTTTTGGCAGACAGTCCAATACCAAAGAACTGCTTTCACATACTTGACTGGGATACAATAATTTTTGTGCAAAGTGTAAAAAGGTTTGTGGGTATCTACTTATCACTCTAACCAATTATTGCATATTGATTTATATACTGGGATTCGCACTATACTCCTTTTTCTCAAGACCTCAGATTTGATCGTTTTTTACTGAGACTATCAAGCAAGCTATTATATTTTCGAAACGGAAACAGCCACAAAACTCTACGGAAAAAATGGTGTACATACGAAATCATATTTTTTTAATTTTTAAATTTTCATATGATACTTCTTTTTATATGTACGAGTATGAGTGTGCGTTTTATATTACTATAATTTTAAGAATTCTTTTCGCATATTTGCTGCAATGCCGCTCATACCTTACACATACCTTACGCCGCTTCCGTACGGCGTCACAAAGCGACCAACTCGTCGTCTACTACAAATTTCACACTTCAACGAAAGTGTGTTATTGTTATTGCCTAATTTAATGGACATTTTTTATGACAGTTTATGGCTGGTGTAACCGTTGCTTTTATTGTAATTGCAATGGCAATTGCAGCAATTGTTGTCAGCAGCCAGTATATCATTTTGCCATTTGTGCAAAGACAAGTTGTAAACATGAATTAGCATATTTGTCGCCGCGGAGAGCCCTAAGTCACGACAAGTTCGACAAAAGGCTTTGATGACTACAACAATAAGGCCAATAGCAATGCCGTTTGATTTCAGTCGAACAGCGTCACGTGCCGTAACCACGTACATATATATACACATACACACTCGTACATGCATTTGTATGTAAATTTGTGCTTAAATTATGATCAAATTACCGCAAGTAAGTTTGAGTGCCACTACAAACACACATATATGCATACAGACATAAAACGTTGCATACGAAGTTCTCACATTTTGCCATTGCAAACAAACTAATTTTGCATTGCAAACTTCCTGTTTACTTGACAGTCAACTACATTCAAATGTGCAAATGCGGTGGCAGCCACTTCTATGGTTAGCAGCAATTGCTGCTATTATTATTGCAAGTATTTTCTTTTGCATGGAAACATATATAGCTTGATACATGTATAGTGGTGTGTGTATGCCTTACTTATATTAAATTTACTACACAAACAAGCTTCGTCATAGCCCCTGCGTCCCGCTACATCTACCTTAACTCGGGCAATTCCTTCGCAGAGGCAACTTCTCGTTGACCTCCTTTGCTCGTCGCCGTTTGCTTTCTCATTGCTGCACATTTATGTGATTTTCCGCTCTAATAAACTTGTTCGTTCGCTCGTTCGCTCACTTTGCTAATTGTTTGCCACGCTTTTGTGAACTGTGAATTGTAAAAGTTGCCGTGTCAACCTTCGAGTGCAGTCGCATATTTTGCTTTGCCACTGTTCGACAATGTTTTATTATTATAATTTCGTTATTCTACTGCAGTTTATTTACGTATTTTCTTCTTCTTATTTTTGATTTTCCTTTTTGCACGTGTGTTAGTGTGAATATGTGCTTCATGGTTATGCTGTACGATCAGAAAGGGTTTGGGTTGCTCCAGGTGAAAGTGATTTTGACTGAATTCCTTATTTGTGTGTGTATTTTTTGTTTCAAATACAGGGTGCCATAAAAAGAGTAGAAAACTAGATCACTAATAAAACTAAAGTCATATTTTGTTGTTCAGAGTGGTAATTTTTTTATTAAAAGATGTGCATGGTTGATATCTAACAATGAAAGGTACAAAATTCATCGGCCAAATAGTGCTTTCATTTCTACAAGAGTTGTTTCTGATTTTTGTGCTTCGTTAGTAGACTGCAAACTAGTTTTCTTATTGGTATAAAACAGAAATCATATTACTAGTAACAAATAAAGAAACGAACTGAATAAGTGACTACTTGGCTCTCGCGTCCGACTTTCTGGTAGATAATTAATAATGTTTTCAGCTCTGAAATGAATTGCAAGCCTGGAGGATTTTTGCCCTTCCTTAACCTTCTTTTTTACCTTTATAATAAATGAGGAACTTGTTGCCTGAATCCGAAGACAGTATGTCGGCATCCACTTCACTATCTGAATTGCTTCGCGCACTGATTTGATCTTATTCACTATCCGATTCTTGTCATAACTCAGTATCACAATCAGCGCATTTTCCTTCAGTGCCCGCAGTTTGTCTTCTTCCGCTAACCGCGATGTGGATATTACCTTCTTCTTCTTTATTGACGCCACCGCTTTCTCGGTTATAGCCGAATTCACAACAGCGCGCCATTCGTTTCCTCTTTTCACAATTTGGCGCCTATTCGCGATACCAAGGGCGGTCAGGTCCTTCTCCATTTAAACCGTCCAATGGAGTGAAGGTCGTCCTCTTCTTTTGCTACCCTCGCCAGATACTGCGTCGAATACTTTCAGAGCTGGAGCGTTTTTATCCATTCGGACGACATGATCGTAGAGTTTGGTCTTTGTCCGTGGAGAGATAATTTTACTTCTCCATTGCCTACGCTGTCCGAGGTAGCACCTGTTGGCAATAATTATTTTGCGTTGGATTGCAAGGCTGATATTGTTGTTGGTGTTGATGCTGGTTTCAATATAAACGTACTTATCTACGACTTTGAAGTTATGACTGTCAACAGTGACGTTGGAGCCAAGTCGCGAATGCGACGACTGCTTGTTTGATGACAGGATATATTTTGTCTTGCCCTCGTTCACTACCAGACCTGCAAATAATATTTCATCACGTTAAATATGATATGATATGATATGAATTATTGTCCAAAGCATCATAACCATTTCCAAAAAAATTGTTCAGATCGGACCACCATAAAATATAGCTGTCATACAAACTGACTACTCAAAATCATTTGTATGAAAAACTTTTTTTATTTGACGAGATAGCTTCACGAAATTTTACATGTTTTCTAAAACAACCAATCTACGAAGAAATTGTTCAAACGGGACCACTAATGTGTAGAACTGCCCAGCAAATCTTTTGTATTTTTGAAGATATGTATTGTATTATCCTTGGTTGTTATCAGAAGGTAATGGCTACTGGAGAACACAATCGTATAATAAAGCTTATGTGAAATAAATTTAATACACTCAGTTCATATTGTCCATTTAACCCTCTTTAAAAGTCTTTAGCAATAAGATTTGTTGTGGGATGAATGATCACCTCAAGCACTTATTAGCCAAAGCTTATAGATATTATTGAAGCTAGACATCGTTATGCGCCTGCTAACTACACTTTACACAACTTGGTGCATTTATTATCATACGATTTATTTGAATTATTTTGTTTTTCCATTTTTAATATGCATTCATAGACATACATATACATAAATTTCGTTTTCGACGGTTAGAAATGATTTCACATGCGCGCTACATGGCGTATGAGTAACATTAAATTAATAGCGGATATTTCGTACATTGTGATTGAGAGGATTATAATTATAACCTTGAGTAAACCTTAATATTATGAAGTTTATTTGTTTTATGAAATACTACTGTGTAGTCTCCGAGTTTAAAATAGACCTTATAATACTTGAACCGGTATAATGTCAGCCAAGAAACACACATTTTTATAATTAATGATAATTTAATAGTTAAATTCGGAATTACTTTATTGCTTAGAAGAAAATCTGAGAATGTGAGTCTAATCGACAGTTAGTCGAGCGGAACGCGGTTAACCGAAGCAAAAGGTCTAAAACATCCTAAAAGTCCATAACAATAAGCTTGCTTAGACCGCAATTCCTCAATTTTTTTTGTCATTCATTTCGCATCGGAAAAAGTATAGAGGAAGCAAATTTAGAATATATCGAAAATATGTTATCGATTATTTCGTACAACTTGTTTGCAAATTCATAGTTTCTATAGTGGTAAATCGACGATTTGAAATAAGCATAAATATTTATATCGATTTGTGCGTACTTATTTCTTGACGAAAGCGACAAATTTGCAAAAAAAATTTATTGTTTTTATAAGCCAATTCAAACTAAATTAATAAATATTTATCATAGATACTCTGCTTCTGTTATACAGAATTAGAAAAGGTCTACATATCACCTTGAAATATATCAAATACTGCGTTATCCAACAAACCGTAAAGTAAACAGGAAGTAGGAGGAGATCCGTTCCCACGACAGTCTGGTTTAAGAAACCGGAATGGACACGGATTTTTATTCTACAGAGTGTTGTCAACTCAGCACCATTCGTTGGCATAACTTCACGAATGTTTTCTGCCGTTACAACAACAACAGCAGGGAGAGATACAATCAAACTTAACTGCTAAGAGTTTCGAGATAAGACATATGTACTATATATACACAAAAATAAATTATTTCATCAAATAAATGGCCGACGATACTGAACAACATTGCGTGCTCTTAAGAAGGAGCATTCAAATTGAAATTGTTGTTTCTCTTTTATAGAAGACATATAGTCAATATTTTATGGCAATTGCGTAGAACATTAAAAACTTTGAACAGCCTGGAATTTTTATTACTTTCGCCATTTGGAAATGCTTATTTGACAATTATACAGCGTGCAACGACTATGATGTTGGCGACTGAAGAATAAGTTTAGTTGTCCCCGGCTACTGGGAGGGTTTGCGATGTCAAAGTGATTTATCTTGATGTCCATGAGGTCGACTGTTGTGCACATATACATCTGTGTATATGTGAGCATATATTGTTGCAACATGACATATGTATATATAAGAAAATTAATGTATTCCTCTCCAACACATGCCGATATGTGCGTATTTAATTTATTTTATGCACACATAAACATACTTACAGGAATGTATGACTTTATATGTAAAAGTTTATGCTTCTGCGCCTATACTTGGAGGCTATAGCACGCACTTGTAGTAAGTTGTCAGCATGCCACATTTTGAATTGTCTGTGTAACATTTGTAAGCATAGTATAACTGTTACTTTATTAGTAATGGATGCAGGAAGTCTGAAATAAAACGAATGTGGCATGAGTTATAGAGTGGGTACAGTTTGCTGGCAAAAGCATAAGTTGTGCATATAAATGTCGACGATGGCGACGCCTAAAATGTTACTTTTGCTACAGCACATACGCATATACGCACACAAACGCACAATCATACTCATGCCAGCGTCTAAGCATAGTTATAACGCATAAGCTTAAGCGCAGGTTTGTGTGTGAGTGTGTGTGTGAAGTGCTTGCATTTGTGTCAGTGCGTGCTTAGAAACTGAATTTCTGCGTAGCATTGAGAAAAATTTTGCTGGCTTGCGCCCGCATTCAGTGAGGCGTAAGGCAAGAGCATAGAAAAATTGCGTCGATTCCATGTGACTCCTTAATCAAATATATATAAGAATACAAAATATGAATGTGTGCTGCTATGTTTGTCTGCCACACGCCGCGCGAGCGACACCCACTCATTTAACGTGAATGCCCGCTGCTTTTCTTTAGCCTCTGTGTTTGCGTGCGTGGTGAGGGGTGTGAGCGCGTGTGTGTGTGCATTTGTGCGCAAATATACGCTCGTCGACTGCATACAAATGACGGCCTTTTCAGCAAGCATACAATGCCTTATGCCCATGTACATGCTTTTTTTTGTAGTTGTTTGCATTTAATGCTCATCGTCGCTTTGCTTATTGATATCCACGAAACGCCTGAACTTGCAAGTAAATATGTCGCATATTAAGTTAGTTGCTGCCTTTTTGCACGATTCATCACTGGTAACTGAGTGCGAATAAGCAGCATATGTGCTCGCCTCTACATACATACATAGGTGCACGCTCACTTATATCACACTGTAGTACAACAAGTCAAGTTTAGTTAGTCCTTCATTAAGCGTAGATTGCTGAGTGATGACTTTGTTCAAAAACAGTTTTTTTTGCCGCTTTCAACGCCAATTCTTCGTATTCTCGCTTGGTGTTCGTGTTTAAAAGGAAATTAAAATTATCAGCAGGTATTTCAATGCCTGTATCCATTTGCGCAGCTCAGAAAAAAATATTTTAACTAATATAATGTAATAAATAATGCGAGTTTGTTGTTAAATTGAATGTAACTTCGAGTTTTTTTTTCATTTAATTCATTGTAAGCACATACACGGTCATAATGTTGTAGTTCCATTTAAAAGTTACTGAGCGTTTAGTTAAGTCTAGACATATTTCAGCCCAGAGCCTTGTTACACTCCGTAGGGTCGGCGTCAAATCAGTCGTTTTGCTCTTCTCCATGCAACTTTTAAGAGCATCACTGACCAAAATAGATTATTCACTAGCATAAGCGCGGTTTATGATCAAACCTACGAATTCGAGGCTAGGAATTGACACTCGGCTGTTGCACAGACTTAATGCGTTTCTTTATCGGTAAAATTTAAATATTTCTCGCAAAAGAAAGATCCAGCTGCTTGATGTTGTTGGCTTGCATACGATTTCTTTTAAAATTTTCATTTTACCCGCTTATACCTGCTGAAAACATCAGCAAAAGGTAAAGAAGCTGATTTCTCGTGAGACCACGAATAATCCCTCTTGCACCGCTAGAGACGCCTGCCCGTTGTTATGTTTAGAACTCCTAGGTATGCATCAAAAAGAGCGTCGCATATCGATTATTGAGGCGGCTCATACAAATTTCAGCCAATTCGCTGCGTTTGTAAAAAGTATGGCCACCGAGAAATCTCAACTTGGTCTGACGAACGCTGGGAGAGAAGGAGAGGCTGTCTAGATATTTTTAGATTATCTCTTCATTACATCTCCCCGTCTTTGAAAATATTTAGCATGCCCGTGTGAGTGACTATGGGACAGTGTCCGGTTAGGACACCTGTAATAGCACGGATGGGAGCCTTGCTAAGGGCTAGTAGTTCAAAGGACCTGTAACGTGTCTTTCTGGGCAGAAGGCTTTCGCAACTTCACAAGTGCTGATTGCTGACCAACTATATACCATATTCACTGTCAGCGAGCCTAATGAATTTATAGCAGCTCTGTTTTTAGAATGAAGCACCATTAATAGTATGAAATCTTATCCATCTTATAAGGAGACCGTTAGTTTGAATCCTTTGGATCCTTCAACATTTTTATTGCCATTGTGTACTTCTGCAGTTATCTTATCCTGTCTTAAAGTTGACATAAGGTACGAACTACTATTCTCACTCTTCTCTCATTTGCCTGTATGCAATCCTTCATCTATTCGTACTCACTTTTGTGCACCATTGTTGTTTATAAATGAATTGTTTGTATTACACTCAGCTGTCAGAGTAGAGGAAAATGCAAGGCAAGCGACAATTTGGAGGGACCTAAAGAAAACCAAGTACACGAATTGTCAGTAAACTGTGTGTGTATGTCGTATAATTTTACACCTTGACCGTCTGGGTAATGGCTTTTCCTTCATTTTCATGCCAATATTGCATTATTGTTATTGTTGTATTTGTTTAAGTCTATCATCTTAGCTGCTGGCTTATAACGAAATTTCAAGAAATTCTCAATGCTAATTGCAGAAAATTTCATTTGCCGCTGGAAATTCGCTGTGCAGCAGTGGCAAGTGTGCAGGCGGCTGAGGCGAGTGAAACCAAATAGAAACGAGTTGAAGGCTACAGGATGTCCCAACTGAAAAAGATTGCTATTATGAAGTGGCTGTGACAATCAGCGTTGAAGGTTAAATCGACGAAAGGGCCGAAGTTCCTGCACTGCAATAGTAAAAACCTACATACTCATACACTCATACCGATTCCGATACACTTCTTGCTTCCCTACCCCACTTCTCCATCATTGGAGTGCAGTAGTGCTGCAAATCTACACAAAAGCGAAAATAAATAAACGAATGGAAATTAAATTTTCAAGTTTTGATTGAGTTAACCGTATTTGCTGTCCTTAACAAGTGCAATTAGTGCAACAGCCAACACTTGCAGCAGGAGCAATTCTGCATTTAATTTTGTGTTTCGTAGCGTTTGTTCTGTTTGATTAAGGAGATGAGCGCTACGCTGCAAGGCAACTGAGTTCGTATGAATTCTGTGGATTGTGCTAACAATAGTTGGCTTTAACTTCTTCCGAAGCTGCAAATAGTTCCTTCAACATCTCTGACAAAACAAATTAGCAAGGTAATACCGAACACACAATTTTTAGTTTTGGGCTCAAAGTGCATTATTTTGTAGCTTATATACTCACGACTGGCTAAAGCAAATCACAAGCATCAACTCACAGATTCGGCCTAAAATACGATTTCGGTGTTATTCGATTTTTCACAAATCCACGCAATTGATGAATTTCCAATGAACTCCACTTTACTCGTTCTGGGTTCAAAAGCTGTGACTCTTTCTGTTTTTTTTTGGACAAAAATGTAGGCAGAAATTCTTTTCAAATCATCAAAAGTTTCTATTGCCCAGATCATTTTGTTCCCCTCCAAGACAAATTTAGAACTGCCATCACTGCTGCTCAGCTCTAAAGGTCTCTTTGAAACATTTGGTCATCAATATAAGCATCTTAGTATGTGATAAAGGCCCCATATATGCGATCATGTTGATAATACTCAAGCATCCCTCGTTAAAGTGGCAGGAATTTATAAACTAAAATGGAAACTGCAGTATCGACACAACCGGTCCTTGTATAAGTTGAGATAATTTTAAATACAGTAAAAGGCAACACTGTATCGCTGAAGCAGCAATTTCTTTGGAACGACAACTAAGCCAAGCGCAATAACTCACAAAGGCTAAGAGTTTCAGTGATACAGCAGAATAAATAAACAAGACATAACAGTTTTCTACACAGAGTACATCGGCTGTACTGTTAGGGACATAGTAGGTTGAGAGAGACGGAGAGAGGGTACATATTATGAGATGAGAACGTGAATGACCATTGACCACAGCACGTTGCGCACAAAGCAATCAACGAGAATTTTTAATTTTATTGGCATTCCCGTGCCATAAAAACATTTCAGTGGTAGCGGAATGCTATGCGTTGCAATTTCAAAGCCGCTGCGTTTTCCTTGCGTCTTCAACGCACAACTGGGTTGAACAGACTTCACAAACGGTCAGTTTGATCTTTGACTTTTTGCTTGTAAATATGTTACAGTTGTTCTCCACGAAACAACTTAGTTAGTGGAGGATTTGTAATATATGTGTGTATATGATACGTTATAATGGTTAGAATGAAAGCTGTTTCTCAGAACCTTGCTAGGAGTTTGACTAAGCTTTTTATTATTTTTTTTATTTTTACTCTTGATTTTCTTACTAATGTCTTTTCATATAAATCTTACGGCGTTTTCAGCTAACTCTACAATCTATCTCTTTTTGGTTATAGAACCAATCAAGTAAAATACCCTAATAAAAAAAATAAATTAGAATTTTTTCCAATTAAAATAAAAAAGAAAATTATAATTAAAGCTAAAGTTTAAGTTTAAGTATAAGTATAAGTATAAGTATAAGTATAAGTATAAGTATAAGTATAAGTATAAGTATAAGTATAAGTATAAGTATAAGTATAAGTATAAGTATAAGTATAAGTATAAGTATAAGTTTAAGTTTAAGTTTAAGTTTAAGTTTAAGTTTAAGTTTTAAGTTTAAGTTTAAGTATAAGTATTAAGTTTAAGTTTAAGTTTAAGTTTAAGTTTAAGTTTAAGTTTAAGTTTAAGTTTAAGTTTAAGTTTTAAGTTTAAGTTTAAGTTTAAGTTTAAGTTTAAGTTTAAGTTTAAGTTTAAGTTTAAGTTTAAGTTTAAGTTGAAGTTTAAGTTTAAGTTTAAGTTTAAGTTTAATTTTAAGTTTAAGTTTAAGTTTATGTTTAAGTTTAAGTTTAAGTTTAAGTTTAAGTTTAATTTTATGTTTAAGTTTAAGTTTAAGTTTAAGTTTAAGTTTAAGTTTAAGTTTAAGGTTAGGTTTGGGATAGGTCAATTTTGAAAAGTAATAATTAATTGGGCCCCTTTTTAAAGTATGGTGTAGAGTATTTTCAGTCGTTCCAATAATAAGTTCAATAAAAATGGTGTAAAGAGTGTCCATTTACTTCAGTCAAATACTGCAATTATTGCTTTAAACAATGTTGTCTCGAATCATTTCCGTAACTTACAAAGGGCAAAGGAAAATTTCCAATTAAATTGTCATCTAAAGCCTATAAACCTGTGGCTATAGGTGTATAGCAAACACTTCCATAAAGGAGCATACACACATACTTCTGACTGCAGGGTTCCGAGAACGACAGCCTGGCGGGTGATTTGGTGCGAAAGGAAGTGGAATGCTGCGCTTAGCATTAAAGCTATTGCAATAATAACTAACTGATATACATATGTATATATGTATAAAATAATTAAATTGCAATGCGTTGTGCAGGGCTATCAGGGTTAAAATGAATCTAAATACAGAGAACCTGAAAGTAAAAATAGCAGAAAAAGTTTTAGCTTCATTTTAAAAGATTTAGGTGAGTATTCAAAGATTCTCATATAAATAACACGTAAAAAAATCTGTTTTCATTAAAAATACCGTTATCAATTTATTTGTGAATTCTTGCAGAGCATAAAAGTTACTAAAAACGCTAGAGACGAATTTCAAATCGAAAATTCGTATGTTAATAGTTTGAAATGATTTATTTTTGCATAGCTAGTTTTGGGCTCTCCTTAATATACATACTTATATGGATCTGTGTATGAATATGAAATATTTATTTCTTTATTCGTCATGGCAACAACAATGCCACATGGATATTGCTATTGGCAGTCGCTTCCTTGGCAGTAATCCTGCAATATATGCCACTAGCTGTTTATACAATTACATAAAGCGCCGAACTATATATGTATACGTGTACAAAATTTATTCGGCTGGCACGCAATTTACGCAGCTATCTCGCCGCACATAACTCGTTATCAGTCTATTGGTCAAATCTACCCATAGCGGTGTCCGATAATTATATTGTGGGGAAAGTAGATGCACATTATTACGCACACGCACAGCACTACTTGCGTTTGTACGTATAATGTTAAAGCGTTCACCTACAGCCAATCAAGTGGCTAATTTAGCGATTAAGTGGCAACTAAAAATATTTAAGCGAAGCATAAATTAACTTGAAATGCACGAAAAAAAGTTCACATAAAATTTTTCATTCGCATTTTGTGCGTATGTCCTTTATATTTTTTCCGAACATTATAATTTAGCGTTTATCAGCACAGCTTTAGCTGCCAAATACGCTAATTTATGTAATTTTAAAAAGAGCTATAAATCTTGGCGATTTCTGTTGACCAATGCGGCGCCTCAAACACTGTGACTGTGGCACTGAACTCCCAAAAATAGCGTTTCAAAGTAAAAAATATTTGTTGCCACATGAAACTTTGCTAAATTCACAACCGTAAGGTAAAGTTTGTGTGCTCCCAAAGCTGTGTGGCATCACACCATTTACACACAAAACAACCACTGTTTGAACACACACACACAACACGCTTAACTCAGCACCATTTCATTTTTGTTTTTATTATTTTCATTTTTTGTTTTGCGGGTAAACTCATCGCATAGCCGTTGCCTCGCTGTTATCACCATGAAACGTAAATTAGATTAATTGCAAATTTTATTTCCCCACAGTCGAGCAATCCATTTCACCTGCACCCTCCACTCATTTGCCATCATTTAAATGGCGCTTTCTCATTTATCCGCACATTTTCGGTGCCCAGTTCCGTTATGCGCATAAATCCACCACCACCACCACCATCATCATCGCCACTACCGTTAGCATCGCCCGCCTGCCTTGAATGCCCCAAAATGAACTTTCCACGCTGTGCGCCACAATTGCGCGTCTCTGTCCAACGGTGTGGCGTGCTACCAGCTGCTGATCACTGGTTTGCTCACTGCTTCATCGGACCGCATGTACCGCAATAATTGGTAAAGTTTTCATTTGCGTCGACTAAAACCACAATTCTGCCAGTAAACCAAAAACAAAAAAAAAAAACAAAATTACAAAAACGATGAGCACAAAGTGTGTATAACCATGCCAACCAGCACTGCCAGGAGTAACTAATAACAACAGAAATTCAACAGTCATCAGCAGCAACAACGTCAAACGCTGGTCATTGTGCACCAGATTTGTAGATTTTCGTTATGGTAATTTCTGAGGTCACTCTGTGTTTAACATACGGTTGGCAAATATAATATTTTTGTTTAAATAATAATAATTACTATTTCAAAATTCATCACATTTGCAATTATCATCTGTCCAAAAGTTGTCGGCTCTCTATCGGGCAGCAAAATCAAAGTTTATTTTTTAAAGCCTTTTAGTTTGAAATGTATATAAAATGTTAATACTCGAAATAGGTAGATTTAGCAAATATCTGTGAAAAATAAGTTTATTTCCTATAGATATTATATTGGGTAGTCAAAAAAGTATTTTCGTATTTTGACAATAGATGTCGTTGCAGTCGTATGTCTCCAGTGCTACCAATTACAATGTGTCATAGCATATGGTGTTGGAAGGATGAGATTTAAATTCGGGGAAGTTGAAAAAAAGTTACAGCTGTTTCAAAAATGAGTGCAAATAATGAAGAAACTCGCTATATTTTGAAATTTTTGTATAAAAAAGGAAATAATGCCACGCAAGCTACCAATGAAATTTGTGAAGTTTACCGAGACGATGCGGTATCAGTTCGTGTATCACCACAATAGTTTGCTCGCTTTCGTTCTGGAAATTTCGATGTGAAAGATGCACCTCGCTCTTGTCGACCTATCGTTGAAAAGATCGATGAAATTATGGAAAATATTGACCAGGACCGTCACATAAGCCGCCATGGCAACTTAACATTCATCATCAAATGGTTTTGAAAAGGCTGGCTAAAATAACAAGCTCGATGTTTGGGACCACATGAATTGTCTGTAAAAAATTTAATGGACCAAATTAACAGCTGCGATGCTTTGCTGAAATGAAATGAAATCGAATCATTTCTGTAGCGAACGGTAAAAGAGACGAAAAGTGGATCAAATACGACAATAATGTGCGAAAAATGGTGGTGAAGCTCAAAAATGGTCGCAACGCCAGGATTGACGCCTCGAAAGGTTATGCTGAGCGTTTGGTGAGATTAGAAAGGAATCATCCACAATGAATTGCTCCAGCCTGATCGAACGATTGACTCTACATTTTACTGTCAACAACTGATGAGATTGAAGCAAGCAATTGACAAAAAAAGCCAAAACGGATCAAAAGAAAGGGCTTCGTCTTCCATCAAGACAACGCTAGACCACACACATCTTTGATGACTCGGCAAAAACTGGGAGAGCTTGGCTACGAAGTTTTGATGCATTCACCATATAGCCCTGACCCTGCACCATCGGACCACCATTTGCATCGGTCAATGCAGAACTCCCTTAATAGAGTAAAGTTGGCTTCAAGAGAAGCCTGTGAAAATTACTTGCCGCAGTTTTTTTTTGAGTGCCAAAACACACCAGACTTTCATTTTCATTGTTTAATCAGAGAGGCAGAGCTGCACGTCGGCTTGTTTATTTCTTTCTACATATGTAAGGTTTGTTTTGGCCAGTTTCAGAAGCACACACATACAAATATGTGAGCCTTACACAAACGTACTGATTACTGATTTTCATGGTGAGCATGTTATAGGATTACTTGGGTATGTGATGTCGAGTTAACTTCAACTTACCGATTGTTAATTTGATTTATATTCGGCATTGCCAATGTCAAACAACATGCAAGCGTCACACGTTGTGACAACGGCGTTAAAGCGTTAAAATTCGTCATACTTTTTCAATAATTTACCATTGATTTCTCCAACTTTGCTTTTAATTTCATGCCAACTTATTATCACTTTATGTGTATTTAATCTAGCACTGTGCGTTGCTTCTTTTTTTTGAAAATTTCGTTGTCAGTACATTTTTGGCAATTTTCTGATTGTTGTTATTGCTCTTACAAATGTACACACTCACCATCACAAGTTCTTCATTGCCTTTTAATATTTTCTTTGCTATTTATTTTTTTTTGTACTAGCATTTTTTTGCCATTGCATCAATATTTGCTGCTTTGCTGTCGGTGTCAGTGCCCAATGCCTGGTATAAATCAAATGAAATCCGGCCAGTGTCGCATTGACGGTCGCTGCCGGAAATCAATCATCATCGCCATTCAATTTAATCGGTTGGCTTTGGTGAACCGTTATTTTTGCTCTTGTTACCATTGGCATTTTTATCAAACGTGATTGCAGTGCTGATATTTTTGTGCAAATTTGTATTTTTTATATTTTTTCACAAAGCTGCCGAAGGTCGAGCGAAATTGAACTTCGTAGGCCCTGTGTGTATTTTTCTGAAATTAACAGTATTTCCGATTTTTTTTTTTTTTTAATTTGTACATATTCACATCTACCCTTCAATATGTCAAATTCTTATGCAAGAGCAGCTACAAGAATTTTCACGGTAATTCTTACAAGGCCTTAACGAGTCCACAATATTGGGTTTTGCTGGTACAAATATATTAATGTTGATAGGACTTTTCTCCTATTCTGAAATTTTTGTTTCTTCATTTATAATTTGGCAAGACTTATTTACTTTTCAACTGTTACTGCCGATGCGGACAAGATCTGCAGTTTGTTTTAATAGTTTTCGCCTCAGAACTCATTTATCGTTTCACATGTCCATAAAATTTCCACAATGTAAACATAAAGAAGTGGGTTCACTACTGATCATCGTTCCATATGTTCATACAATCTTCAGGAAACACAACATAACGACATTCGTAACAGTTTTCAAATCATGCAAAAACCTTTTCCGGAGCTATTCAAATAATAGGCCACCACCAATTAAATGTGATGGGTATTAGTAGATTATCACAATGGCAGCTTTATTGGACTCAATTGCTTAAATCGGGTCACACAACTTGAATATGGTGGGTTGTATTTCTTTTTTCAGTTTGTCTTGCTGCTGTGCTCCGATATTATATTTTCTAGGAGAACATTTTGTTAAGGTCTTATAGTCAGAAAACTGAATACTTTGAGAATATTCTAAACTCACATCTACGAGAACAACGCTCTTTTAAATTTGGCTTAATGGGGTTTTCGTGTCGAGAAATGATTTGTGAGTCTAGGTAGCATGTTGCATACAATAAAAACGCATATGAAGGATAGATATATATTTTTATATAAAGACATGTATATTTAGGAATATATACTATATAGCTCCGTTTACATAAGTAACTATTCCATCCTCCACAGTTTTTGCAAATTGCTGGTGATTATCATGATGATTCCGCTGCTGATGATTGTCTCTACGCTACGCTCGCTCTCTACTGCTCGAACAATCACGAATGCAACAACAAACGAATTTCAAAATTGTTTAAGTTTTGAATTTCTGATGAGTTGAATTGAAGGGAGAATGTAATGAAAATAAACAAAATGCCATCAAGGGACTTGAAACTTGCAACAGCGGCACTATGATGCACATAGTGCCAGTGAGGGCGAGATACAGTATATTAAGAAAAGTGAACGCGAGTAAAAAGCAAGAAGTCTTGGCAGAAAATGTGTAAAGTAGAAAATGGAATGAAGCTGCTGCAACAACAGTAACAACAAGCAATAAACACTATTCTATTGGTATGTGTGCCGGGAGTGTGCGTTGTGCACTTACATGCATAGGTGTGAGGGTATGTGGAACATGCTATAAGGGCAGCAGCGCGCAGCAGGGTAGAAAGTTACATAGTTCTTATAGGAATTTTACACTTAAACATGCAACAACTTAGAAAACAACATTTACAACAACAATGCGCTCATCTAATGAAACAATAGCTGTAGAAATATTTGCTGTGCTGCAATTGCAAGTTGCCATGATTGCAGGCTCTGTTCAAAAAGTGCCCGTAATTCTCATTTTGTGTGCCAGTGAATCATGAAAAGCAACTTTTATGCCGTTACAGAAGCCGCATAGTTGCGGGAGACGGTATTCTGCAGTTATATAATATTTGTTCTTGTAATACAAATTGGCAACTGAATATAGTATATTTAAATATAATAGTTTTGAGGAAATACTAAAGAGTTGATCTCATAGAAAGTTTTTAAATTAATTGCAATTATAAAAAATATTAACAACATACATGTCTCTTCAAAAACTTGAAAAATTTTCATATTCCCCATTCAATTGCAAAATTCCGGGTACTTTTTGCACAGCGTTTATGCATAATAAAATAGTAAATGAACTCGCAGCGTAAATAGTGTGAGTGCAGCAAAAAAGGTAAATGCAACGTCTTGTCGTGGCATGCAGCAGAAGCTGATGAGTGAAATTTCCACAAATACAAGTACTATTCACTATCTGTCCATGTACCAATATACATACATATGTAAATGTATGGCGTAGCCGTGTGCATGGGCGAATTGGAGTGTGAAACAGCTAAGTGACGATGTTGTCGCTTCTGTTGATGTTGCTGTTGCTGACGTTGTTGATGTTGATGATAATGTTGCCACACAGATATAACCATGCATATAAAATAGAAAATTACCCACGCACTTACGCATAGCTAAACACTACAGTATCAACACAACAATTTGAACCATATAAATGCAGCATGCAACAAATTAAGGAAAAAGCTTAGCAAGTGAGCACACAACTTCATGTGAAATGGTTAATTTTCTGCCGCAGCATCAAAGGGTATACGAAAATGTATGCTTTGTAAAAATCCAAAAATAAAATAGCCTTTATGGAGTCGCTTTAGTGCAAGAAAGCGCATAATATGGAGTTACTGTCGGGCTTTCAGGGCCTGGTGTTCACTGCCGGCCTCATTTATTGATATCGAGCTTATAAAGTTTAGCGGGTCACAGAGGTTCGCAACTTCTTCAGCTCTACATTTATATGTCGTGTTTTGGAAAATACTAGCAAAAATCTACAACTGTTTTTTTAAGAGAACAACATTGACGATTTCCCACCCATCGTTATTTTTACACGCTCACAAGTAAAATAATAGTGCAACAGCAACGTATTTGCGAACCACCAAGAAGTAAGTGTGTATTTTATACATTGTAAACATATAAACACCTATACAAACAGAATTGCTAGCGAATTGCTAATGTAATTAGCTGCTGTGCGCTGAAAAACATAGAGTATTTTAGCTCTATATCTGCAATGAGAATAGTTAGAAAAGGCGAAGAATTTGGCAATTAATGGAAAACAGTGAAATGAAAACAACAACAAACAATTTTCCATGAATATGCGAATTTCGTATTGAAAACAATTTCGCGTCGTTTCTTGCAGTGAAATTGCTTTTCTACATTTCCATAAAAGTTTTCTCATTGTTTCTTTTAATTATATCTTACGTATAAATTTAATTTGGCGTTGGCGAAATTGAATATATTTGTGGCAAAGAAACGTAAAAATAGAAAATTTTTTGAATTTTTATTAAAATTGAATATTCATTGTTGTACTGTTTAACCGAGAAGGTTATGAAGGTAATGGGTCTCATGTTGTTATTGTAGCACTGCAGCTAATGTAATTATGCGAGTTGATAGTCCATGACTGGATAAAAATCCGAGCCGTGGAAACGGTAATCGGTCCCATCTCATCATCTGGTTTGTTCGAAGATGGAGCCTCAGCAGGCATAAACTCATACCTTCAAGTATTTTTGTTGTAATATGATATTAATAGTAGAACTCTTTAATATTTCATAACAGAAACTAACCATAAAAAACTACTTTGGAAGTTATTTGAAAACTTGATGAATAAATAACGGGTGATCCAAGTAGATGTACTTTTTATAATATCATTCTTTTGACAGACCACGTTTGAGCCGTGTCAAGCTGTCATGTCATTTTTGTTCAGTATCGTTTGGCATTTCATCATGTTTAAAAATCGTTTAACTTTATTACGAAAATTCACATTCTGTAAAGAATGTGTTTCGCGCGGTTCGCTCAACTTTTGGTCATCATAATTGGTCTACCACCAACACCCATCTTGAGACCCAGCATTCATTATTGGATAATATTCGACCGAATTGATCACGTCCAGGAAATATAGCAGCCGTAGCTGAGAGTGTACACGAAGACAGGGTAGATTCAGCGCCGTTCGCAGCTACTCAGACTGACTTATGGAACGACATAGTGGATTTTACGTCGAGATCTTAAATTGAAAGCAAGAATTGAAGCTGCTCGACCTTCGCAAGCGACATCTCTTAGCTCTTGAAATGTTGCAAGAAGATCTGATGTTTCCGAGCCAAATTTTGTTCAGCTATGAGGCCCATTTCTGGTTCAATGGATAGGTAAACAAGCAAAATTGCCACATTTGAGACAAAATGTAATCTGTAGATATTCAAAAGCTGTCATTTCATCCACGGTTTCATCCACAATGGTTTGGTACTTATTTCTTCAAAAATGATTCTGGTGAGAACGTAATGAAACGAAATGAGGCCGGACGATTGGCCACCAAGATCGTGTGATATCATACTCTTAGATTTTTTTCCTGTGAAGATATGTAAAGTGTAAAGTTTATGCGGACAATCCCGCTTCAATTCTGGTCTTGGAGCAAAGCATCGTACGTGTCGTTCGCGTCATCGAAAATTGGACTCAATAGATGAATATAAGATCAGATAAAATATTCAGTAGTTATCAAAACTACCCGGATTTTTCCATTTTATCGGGCCGCGAAAGCCGAATCACCCAAAAAATGTAAGCAAATTTGTTGCTCATTTCTTTTTCATTCGCGTCGAAAACAAACAGCTGTCAAACACTAACAGATATATATAGTAGAACTGGAACTTCAAAGGAACATAATAAAATAGAAAACAATTTTTTATAGGCAATAATTAAGCTAAATATATTTTTAAAATTTCGCGGAAAGGAAATTTTTTCGGGTATTATTATCTCTTTTGACCCATCGGTTATAAAAAAAATGTATGTATATTTGAAAATATTAATGACACTTAATAATATTGTGAGTAACTTGTTTCGCAAAATGATAAAAATTTTCATGCGGGTTCAATGCAGAGGCATTTAAGACCGAAAAATATACTTAAAATCAGTTTTCTAATAATGAATTAATTATCTCAGGAGAGATGGTCTTCATTATAAAAATAATACTAATAATAATAACAAAAACAATAGAGAAGCAATAATTGCCGTCAACCCGGAAATTTGTGATACCTAAAAAACAACAAAAAAATCCAAATCGCTTGCCAGTTATCCTGGCAACACAGCAACAATAATAATAGATGAATGCCACCAATCATTGTGACTAATTGAAGACAAAAACGAAATCATTATTAGTAGAAACGAATACACTGCCACACATAACTACACAACGAAATGGCGAATTATGACTACGAAAGCACAATTTTGTAAGGCGAAAAAAGTTACGTTGCAAAAACCAATTTATATTGAATGCTTTGAAGCAAATCTCATTAGGGCCGAAAGAGCAACGAAAGTAAAATAGCGGTAAACGACAACGACAACGACATTTATCATGATTCGTGAAATATGGCGAGGCAACAACACTGCGGTGACTCAGTGCATTCGTTTGAAGAGAGAAATGAAAGACGCACACTCACACACATACACAAACATAAGGATTTAGTTAATATTAAAATGATAGAAACGTGCGGAGTTCTTTTTCTGGACGAGCGTGATATTAATTTCAGCGGAGGAGTAGATATGAATATTGTGGACAAACTAATCGAAATGCATGGCATTCTCATACTGTTTTGCATACATACGTACATATCCTTTGATACACATTATTGAAAAGTCAAAGGATTTCATTTGTTACTGGTAATGACATACATGTAATAAAAAGTCAAAATCCAAATAGTGAGCTCAATGTAACAACCAATGGAAGTAATATCTCCAAATTCTCATCACGTTTTTGTGAATTAATTTGATCGGAAAGATTTTTCTTGCAGCTTGTCGAAATATTCATACTTTACGAATCTGTCCTAACCCACACCGGTTCTACCACACCGTCCCCATGAAAGGTGGATATAAATAACGGAGACGTAAAGCGTCAAAACCTTCTTTATGTTCTAGATTAGATACTGCACCTACAGTTATCTGATGTCTCTAGATGTACTTATTAAATTACTAATATAAGAGTTGTTGTTAACCCAGTTATCCGATTTGGTAGGTGCAATTCTGGATTCCTGTTATGACAATGGTAAGTATGAATTATCAAAACAACGTTCACATGAAATTGACTCAGAATCAGAGAGGAATATCTTTATATCTATATCTATATCTATATCTATATCTATATCTATATCTATATCTATATCTATATCTATATCTATATCTATATCTATATCTATATCTATATCTATATCTATATCTATATCTATATATATCTATATCTATATCTATATCTATATCTATATCTATATCTATATCTATATCTATATCTATATCTATATCTATATATATCTATATCTATATCTATATCTATATCTATATATATCTATATCTATATCTATATCTATATCTATATCTATATCTATATCTATATCTATATCTATATCTATATCTATATCTATATCTATATCTATATCTATATCTATATCTATATCTATATCTATATCTATATCTATATCTATATCTATATCTATATCTATATCTATATCTATATCTATATCTATATCTATATCTATATCTATATCTATATCTATATCTATATCTATATCTATATCTATATCTATATCTATATCTATATCTATATCTATATCTATATCTATATCTATATCTATATCTATATCTATATCTATCTATATCTATATCATATATATCTATATCTATATCTATATCTATATCTATATCTATATCTATATCTATATCTATATCTATATCTATATCTATATCTATATCTATCTATATCTATATCTATATCTATATCTATATCTATATCTATATCTATATCTATATCTATATCTATATCTATATCTATATCTGTATCTATATCTATTTCCACATACATATACATCTATATCTATATCTATATCTATATCTATATCTATATCTATATCTATATCTATATCTATATCTATATCTATATCTATATCTATATCTATATCTATATCTATATCTATATCTATATCTATATCTATATCTATATCTATATCTATATCTATATCTATATCTATATCTATATCTATATCTATATCTATATCTATATCTATATCTATATCTATATCTATATCTATATCTATATCTATATCTATATCTATATCTATATCTATATCTATATCTATATCTATATCTATATCTATATCTATATCTCATCTATATCTATATCTATATCTATATCTATATCTATATCTATATCTATATCTATATCTATATCTATATCTATATCTATATCTATATCTATATCTATATCTATATCTATATCTATATCTATATCTATATCTATATCTATATCTATATCTATATCTATATCTATATCTATATCTATATCTATATCTATATCTATATCTATAGCTATATGTACATCTATATCTATATCAGCCTCTAATGATAGCCGGTTTTACCGTCTTCTTCAAATTAACTTAGACCACCCTAATATTATATACAAATATTTGATGTTATCTCGGCTCTCATGAGGAGAGACATAACATTCTAAATAATATTTATTTAATATACTTACGTCTCCAAATGAGTTTCTATTGCTTTATTAGTATGCAACTCACACAGATAAATCGTCTCGAGTATTAGGAATAAAAAAGTCGCAGTGTACCTCTAAACCCAAAGAATGTGTAGCATATGAAAAATCAGTTGCCAGTGCGCGCGCCTAAAAATATGCAATGCAAATAACAACTAAAATAGTCAACGGCATTGCTCACAAGCGGCGCAGCAATTTTAACATTTTTGACGTCGACGTGACAAGTGTACATTTAAGTATATCTCAGACGTGCACAAAAATTCCATATATTACACTTATATAATACGTATATCTGACGAATATATACATACATATTTCTTTAAATGCATGTCTGATAATCTATTTTATACAAGTGCACATATTTACAACTTATTGTAGGTATGCTAAAGGGTCGCATCCTACCAAATCTTTCGAAATGATCCCAACATTACGGGCAATGGCCGGAATCCTTTCATTTGCCATCGAATTAATGTGCACAGCACATATCACTTTGTACCCAAACATGCAAATGCGTGCGTCAGAGTGTGAGAGCGTATCAGCCTGACGTGTATGTAGTTGTGTCGGCGTAGCGAAAACAGATGTGTTTTGACCGGAAAGATTTGTATGATTTGAAGCGCTGCTATGCCAATTTTATTTTTATTTCTCAGATTTCGGCTTTCAGACTTCTTATGCACGCTGATTTTCCGTTTTGAAACGGACAGCAAAAACGACAACACACACATACACACGTGTACACACATAGCCGCATATTCAAGCGTTTCGTTTGGTATATATGCCATGGTGTCCTATCATTTTGCATCCTTGATTCTTGTGCTCGGCATGCCACAAAGTACGTTGCGAATTCATGTCGAAATCCAGCAAATTAAAATATTGTAAGCGCTGTAAGCCAGTGGGCGACCGGGCATACACAAGCCAAAGCTAAGTAAACAATGAAATCATTTTTGATAGGCCCCTTTGAGCAGGACATGTGCACTCGTTAAGCCTGATATTTGTTTGGTTTTTCTCATTCTCTGTTCGATGTTTCGTTTTCTTCTGTGCAAAAGCATTTTCGCCGGATGTATCTCATTTGGCTCGTGGACACAATCACCAATCGAGCATCCTGTGTAATTTTGAGTCTTTTTTTTTGAATTTCCATTGATAAGGACAAATGCAATGTACTCTAATGTAGGCAAATAAACGAAAGTAAAATGTAATAACTTTTGCATGAAAACCCTCAAAATCTATGAATTATGAATGTCTCTAATTTCTTTTGATTTGAAATTTTGTGACTTTACATTTGCATATTTGTATACGGACCTCACTCTATTTGCAGTCTGTATGTGTGTGAGATGTGTGTGTGTGTGTGTGCCTTACGGTATTCTGATTTATTAAGCATAGAATGATTGCTTGGAAGCCTACTCAATCGAAGCGAATAAATAAATAAAATATTGGTAAATTTAACTTTGGCTTTTACTTTAAAAAAGTACGAGGAGAAATCTTTATATAAGTTTTGAGTGAAATTCAGCAAATACTGTTATGTTAACAGCTGCAGCAGTGGATGTTTCGGGAGACTCTCGGTCAGGCTTTTACATTTTAAATAATGACTGCTGCTATTCACCATTTAATTAAAGTTAGAGTTCAATATTATTAATATTTCTCTGTGACGTTTATATATCAGAAGAATCCAACACCTGATTGTTGTTATTTGGGTTGGTGTACAATTTCGCTTGGTATAAATACTATGTTCGAAAATGTATCCAAAAGGTTAAAAATTAATTATCAGTCTTTTACTATTTATTAAATAAAAAAGAGAAAACAGAGAATAATAGGAAATTATAAAGAAAAACGTTTGCAAAGAAAATTATCAAAACTCTCAAAAAGGTACTTTGGCTGCCATCGTTTACGTAATAACTGATATTATCTCAATTTCTTACCCACCCTAATTCGCTATCCATTATTTAGAATTTTTTTTAGTAATTAAATTGAGGGTTGCGTATAAAAATATGAGTAATGATAGATCACTTAATATTCTTTAAAGCTTTTCAAGTAATGAATTTGATTTTTTAAAGTGCTGAGTCTAAAAATGTGCAAAACGTGCCAGTTCATTGCTTTTTAAATCATTTCTACAGTAAAAAATTACTTTACTGTATATACAAGTATAAAGCTCAGTAGAAACGGAAAAGGTGGGCAGATGGAGATGAAGAACGCTCCTCTACAAAAAAAAAAAAAAACAAAAAAAAAAATATTGTGGTTGCCTCTCCCATTAGAAATCCCGTTACTTAGGAAACGCTGCGATAATTATTATGGAACACGAGCGGCATTACCTCATATACACATTTATATAGATACAAGGACAATCGCGAAGGAAGGGCTCAATTTCGTAGTCTTTACACCTGTGGTTAATTAAAATTGCAAAATCAAAAGATACAAAAATATATATATGCGCTGGTGTTGGAGTCGCTAAGGACGCTTATGTTTATTCGTGTAGGGACTGACTTTAAACCACAACAAGGTCAACTGTGAATGGGTGAAACTGACACTTAAATACTTGGATATAATGTTAACAGCACAAAGGTGCTTAGGTCAAAGAGGTGAAGAAGGAAATTTTCTTTTGCGCGCACACAAGCACACTTTACGCGCATATTGAGAAATGTTGATAGAACAAAAATGTGGCCAGCGTTATTGCCGTTGAGAGCATGACTATGACCTGATTGTGAGTTCAATTTCTAGACGCATTAAAATATAGAATTAATTATATAATTAGAATATAAAAATCAAAGCTATTCTTGCTTCAAAACGTTCATAGGAGTGAGCATATTAAAATCTACGCTTGATTATGCCTTGCCTCATTTTCGCTAGAAACGGTAGTGGTTGCAACAAAACAAAGTTTCCGCTAAAAATTTCTAAAACAAAATTTAATAAATGCAATTTAAACTTTACCACTAAAATTTACTAAGTTCGCACAAATTTTGCTGAGCTGGTTAAATGATGGTCTTTTTTCACTTGTCCTGCTGGAATTTCCAAATTAGAATAGCAAGAAGTTGCCGCATCGACCGTAAGAAACTTTTCGACTTTATGACCAATATAACGACACCACATGTGCGGTTGTGGAAGTGTGCAACCGGGCTGCGGGCTGTGGCCTGCGACTTCCTTAGCTCCACCGAGACCAAATGCAAATGCGCATAAATCAAGCAAAAGTTATTAAACTTTGAATTATGACACATGCAAAAGAGACGCCATTCGCATTTATGTGTCTATGGATGTGTGTTTGTGCGATGTATTAACAGCAGAACAACAATAACAAACCATGTGTACGCATATGAGCGTAAAGCTTCTTCATACAGCAGTGGACGCTGCTGGTTGTCTAACTCTACTAATATACACAGACACATGCCCACATAGCAAACGTGCACACATGTGCGTTCATATTCCTGTATGGCGAAGATTTACCACTAAGACAAAGACTGTCCCACCAATAATAAGCTGCTACTAACTATACGCAGCTGTTGTGAAGACACACAGAAGTTGCAAGCTACTTGCAACATTGCACTTTTGCTTCAACTTACTTTGTGTGGAAGCATGCACAGTTGTAATTTTTATAAGTTATAAGTAATTTTCAAGCCAGTCGGAGGGCTTGCTTATGGTCTATACAATTTTGTGGTGGAATAGTGTTGAATTTTCTACATTTTTTGTTGCTGTTTCAGACCATGGACTTTAATTAGATAAAATAAGTATAAAAGTTAACTTCAATTGCGCCTAAGGTATATTACCCTTCGCAAATACAAAACCAACCTTACAAAAACTTGACATTTAGGGAAGCTTATTCTATAAGGAGTGTTCCAAAGTAGACAAAACTTAAAAAAAAGAACAAATGGTTTTTTCGGTAAAATCAATTTATTTTATTCAAAATAGTCTCCTTCTGCTTCAATACAGCTTTTTGCACGGTCCAAAAGCATGTCGAACGAGTGTTTTAGCTCGTTGGCCGGTATGGCCGCCAGTATGCCGGTGCAAGCCGTTTGAATGGCCTCTACGTCTGCACAACACTTTTATTTCATGGGCAAATGCATTTTCCGAGAAGGAAGAAGTCGCACGGTGCCATATCAGGTGAATACGGGAAGTAGTTAATGGTTAAAATGCGATTTTTTGGTCAAATAATCGGTCACAATCGTCAATTTGTGCGGAACAAACCGTGCACACATCTTTCGTAAGCCCAAATGTTCGGTCCAAATGCGATAAATCGATGTTTTGGAAATGTTCAATTCCATTTCCATGAATTTCAATGATGATTTCGGCTAATTTTTGATGAAATCACGCACAGTTTACTTTGGAAAATCACCTTGTATAGTGGTCCAATCTGAACAATTTCTTTGGAGATTGTACCACTGCCTTAGACAATAAACCTTGTTAGATTTCGTGAAGCTATCTCGTCAAATTAAAAGCTTTCTATACAAGCATTTGATTCCAATCCTTCAGTTTGTATGACAGTTATGTACCATAGTGGTCTAATATTGGTGTTTCCGACAAATGCGCATCATCTTAGGGAGAATAGTGTGCAAAATTTCGATCGATGTCTTAAAAATTGAGAGACTAGTTCGGGTATTAACAAATAAAGTAAAAAATATATAATTTTAATTTTATCTCCCACGAACCTTTAAGTTTTTCTATCGGCAGCATTGAGACTAAAGCTTTAACATTTTGTAAAACCTTCACTTTTCCTGCGTAATCCACTTTAAGTACAATTATAAAACTGGCAACGACGCCCAGACTGTTCCTGGCACTTGCTGATATTACTCTTATAATTGTCAACATAAAATTTCCACCGTTGTCTTTACAGTTATCTCTATATTATTGCGGTAGTTCTGTAGCGCTTAACGTTTAATGTACAGTGCTGCCGCAGGCTGTATTGCTGTTGCTCTTGTGGTTGTCGTTGCCGCTGTCTCTGTCGCTGTCACCGGTGATGTCTCTATCACTGTTTGCGCCTTTGCTTTGCTTACGGCACACCGCGGTTTGCTGCTCTTATTGTTTTTATCAAACATTTACGCCTGCCTTTGTGGTTATGTTTATGTAACGCACTGCAAGCGTTTGCTTACACTTGTCGCTCATTTGTCTCATCTGCTCGATGTCACGGCGATGTGCAACGGCAGCGTTAATGCTTATCTACTTATTTGTATCGACGCGTCGCTGGTGTGTGCCGACGATTCTGATACAGCGTGCGATGGATGGCGGATTTTTCAAATTCATAAAATTTCCCTTGAGCTGCGAAGAAACATTTAAATGCTGTGGGAATTGTGGTGTGTATCTACAACAGATGAATATACATATGTACATATGTATATGCATGTAATTGTAGGGCCATAATGAATTGAAATGAAATGATGAGATGAACATATGTATTGTATGTATATGTTTATATTCTGAATAAAGGGAATATTCGTTTAAAAAAGGAATATTACTTAGAATTAATAATTTAATAATTTTAAAGTCAATCCCTAACGGCTATTGTAGTTAAGAGAAGACTATGGAAAATTAAGATATGTATATTTTTGAAAAATACGTTAATTAAAGAATGTACTCTCATTTCATTGCTCAAAATCAGATAATATGTACCTTAAAGAGAATTTTGGTCTTTTGGTATTATTGAAAATTTGTAAAAATCATATTTGGAACACATTAGGAAGTTTTAGAGGAAGTTTTAATTAAGATAATTTGTTAGTTATCTTAAAGAAAATCAGAGAGTGTATCTTTCGTATCATATTAGATTGGAAAGTATCTAAGTATGTATGGAAAACATGAAGTTAGACCGGTATGTGACATCTCGCGACATCGCCCAGAAGATGGGAGTTAGTCACCAAACCATTTTAAACCTTCTGCAAAAGGCTGGATACACAAAAAAGCTTGATGTTTGAAAAAACCTTCTGAACCGAATCAATGCCTGCGATATGCTGCTGAAACGGAACGAACTCGACCCATTTTTGAAGCGGATGGTGACTGCCGATGAAAAGTGGATCAGATGCGTCAATATCAAGCGAAAATATATAAAAGGCCAGGCGCTTAATTCTACTATCTACTGCGAACAATCGGACCGCTTGAAGCAGACGATCAACCAGAAGCGTCCGGAATTGGCCAACAGGAAGGGTGTAGTGTTCCACCAGGACAACGCCAGACCACACACTTCGTTGATGATTCGTCAGAAGCTACGGAAGCTCGGATGGGAGGTTTTATTACATCCATCCTATAGCCCGGACATAGCGCCAAGTGATTACCACCTGTTTCTGTTCCTGTCCATGGCGAACGCTCTTGTTGGTGTAAAATTGAACTCAAAAGAGGCTTGTTAAAAGTGGCTGTCCGAGTTTTTCGCAAATAAGGAGGGGGCTTCTACGAGGAAGTATTATGAAATTGCCGTCTAGATGGAAACAGATTATATAACGAAACGGCGCATATTTGAACTAAATCAGATCACTGTAACACTTTTTATAACGCATTGAATAAAGAGCAAAAAAGCGGAAAGGAGATATTTTCCAACCAATATTCATTATGTCGTCAAAAATATATATAATTTGTTGAAAATTTCTCCGGTCCTTCCTTACTTATTCTACTTATATACGTAACCACATCGTAACAGGTTTTTCAAAACGGATGCTACAAAAGTAGACCTAAAGAAAGGGACTGCAAACGAAGCCATATTTTTCTCCACTCTTTTGACATTTCTCTGTAGTAAGGAATGTCATTTTATCATGGAAAGATATATGATCCAACAACGAGTCAAAAATATTAAACTTTACTACCGTAATTCGGAGTCAGTGGCCTCAACTTTCAAAGAGCGCAACATCCAATTTATGGTCGTCATAATCGTCCTGTCAGATCGACAATTGAGCGTCTAAAAAAATCTTGGCTTACATCCTTACAAGATCAAATTGACGCAAGAACTGAAGCCGGTTGACCACCAGAATCGTCGTATATTCGCGAATTTGGCTGAGCAACAACTTGAAAATGATTCGAATTCGAAGAATCATCTCCAGCGATGAGGCTCATTTATAGCTGAACGGCTTCATCAATAAGCAAAAAATGCATTATTGGTCAGGCAGCAATTCACACGTATGCCATGAGTGTCCATTGCATTCCGAAAAAATTACGTTTTGGTGGAGATTTATGGGCCGGCGGTGTCATTGGGCCGTACTTTTTCCGTGATAATCAAGACCGGCACGTTATAGTGAATGATAATCGCTACCGCTCAATGACAACGGAATATTTTTGGCCCGTATCAGATAATATGAACTTGGGCAAAATGTCGATCGATTTATTGAAAACAAAGTTGGTGAACGTGTTATCTCATGAAATGGACCAGTCAATTGTCCGCTACGGTCGAACGATTTGACGCCGTTAGACTATTTCCTGTGGGGCTACATCACGTCTTTGGTCTATGCCAACAAGCCAGCGACTATTGATGAACTTCGTACGAACATCGAACGTGAAATTGCAGCATTACTGACCGATTTATATATGTCAATAATCAATATTTTACAGGGTAGTAACGCACTTAACCATCTTATATATGAATGACTGTTATTGTAACTTTTTAAAAATGACAACACCATTAGTTGCCAACAGCAATAATGCACTGAAATCCGTACACATTCTTTCTCCGCTTGCCTGATCTGACTGATTTTCAGCGAAACTATTTGCATACACATCAATGACTCGAACACTATCGCTGCTAGGTTCAACGCTAACGACATGCAACCAATGCTGCGCGTTTCTCAGAATTTGGCGCCCTCAAAGCAGCACGAAATAAATTAAAATCCCGCACTAAAAGTACTTAGCTGCTGTCGTTTTGTGGTAGCAATACACTGACTGATTGACAGAGTGTTTCGCCGCAGCCACGCAATAATGTTAGTTGCAACATGGCAGCGGTTAACTCATCATCACAGTCAATGCGTTGCACCAGAGCACTCGGAGGGCGAGTGCGTGCACTTGTATATATGTATATGTATATAAGTTAGTATCTGATGACATGAAACTTAAGTGTGTATCGTCGTGTGGTGCGTTGGGGGTAGGTTAAAGTCGAGCTGTGCACATAAGTGCCCTCAGTTCGCATCATTTGCAGCGAAGCGTGTGGAATATGTTACACGGAAACTGAATTGGCATACAGATATATGTATATATAATTGTGTATATATATATATCATTTATATGTATATGTATATAGGAAGACGTATGTTGCACACAGTTTAAGAGATGATATCATAATAACAACAACAAAAGGCACTTATACATGCAATACAACAGCACTTCTATGAATTTGCACTCATTTCGGGCGCTATGTGAGCTCCTTGTCATAATAAGCGGATTTCACTGCACACTTCACTGCATAGCACATTTGATATGTTTAATACTTTTATTGTTATAGTTTCGCAACTGAATGTGCATGCGCGCCTCCAACTGCCAACTTGCATTAGTATAAATTTGCTTATGCTTTATTATGTACAACATACACTTGTACATTTTATTGGAATTGTACGTGTTTGATTTTGCATACTGCAAGCAAAAGCACTCAACAACTGCCGCAGGGGTAAGCGCAGCTAACGGAAATTTGCAAGCCTTGGGTAGGTGTAGGCATCAGAATTCATATATTTGACAGGCTACATACACACACATCCACATCTAAATTGGGCGTGTGCATGTATGTATATATACATATGTATGAAAGATTTGCGGTAAAAGTTTTGTTTCGAGTATTTTGCATTCATGACCCGAATTTGCTTTTCGTGCAGCTTTTGTGGCAGCAACCACACCGTAACGCGCATTAAATACAAATACTAGTTTAGCTAACACTTTTAGACACATTTCCTCACATACACCCACGCGCGCACAACCTTATTTATATATATACTGTATGTACATATATCTCATAATATTACACACAATCACTTCGAGTATATGGCACCGCCCTCGATGCACATGCACACCCATCACATTTAGTTGCCAGCGTCAATGCCTCACATAGTTGGAGTATTAAAGTTGATAATTTATGGTTTAGACTTGTCGAAAACCGTTTTTGAACTAACAACTATTATGTCAAACTATACAAGCAGTTAGTATAGACGCGGCGGTTCGCTGTACATTGCCACCAACACACATTTGTACTCAAATAAATAACTGTTGAGTATATGTAGGTGTTGCTATATACTCATAGCTTTTGCGCTGCTGCTGGAAGTCGTAACTTCATAGTAATTCACTACATGCATAATACTATTCCTGCGAAACTGAAGTTATAGCAAGGTTGCTCATACGCCATGTCTACCTTGTATCTTCGCGATGGCGTTCATCAAGTTAAATTGATCTTTCGCTTTTCGTGTTGCGCGTATATGCTAATCTGCCTGTAAGCTATTTGGTAAGCACGCGTAGTGGCTGAAAAGAACATATTAATATACTTATATATCCATTACTCCGGCTTCAATGTGCTATTATGTCATCATTATTTCATGAGTTGCCAATGGCAGGGAAAACTACACGGTTGTTCTATGTAATAGTTCGTGAGTTTGGCATTATGTTGTTAGTTTAGCTTATTCTAAGTATTAATTAAGCATTTGTTGTTGTTATTTTGTACCTTTGCAGCAGATCGTGCTGTTGGCAGAAGCTCACTTGGAGGCACTCACTGATGGGTTGTCGTATATTTTTTTAAAATTATGGTGTATGTATGTATATTTATTCAAATATTTCTAAATAGTTAGCTCATCGCAAGATTTTCATCCGTAAAGGCTTTCCTCTACCAACTCTGGTTGAAACTTAGATTTTAAACTGCAGAAATTTTTATAATCAGTTAAAGAGTTCTCCATATATTACACATAAATATTCTTATGCGCAAAATATTTAGTTATTCACCAATATTTATTTCAAAGATGTAATACAAAGATTTTTTCAGTTTTCGAAACTATTTTCATAAGCAGTTTTTCCGATGTCTTTTAGCCTCTCGGCGAATTTTGTTTTTTCTCTTCAATCGCCTGAAAACTGGTTCCACGGAGCGACAATTTCGCTTTGGGGATGAAGAAAAAAACACACGAAGCCAAATTGGTGACTACGGTGGTATATCGATGGCATTAATTGCGTTTTTGGCTTTAAATTCTGTCACAATCGTGGCTCGATGCAATGGCGCATTATCATCGTGTAAAATCCATGAATTGTTCTTCCACAATTCGAAAGATGTTTTCTCGCAAACACAAACTCCTTATTGACCGTCAGTCCCTCCGGGAAAAAATCGAATTTGATTCGAAAGGACAATGAGTCACCCTGATTTTTGAGCGTTTTTGGCGTGGTTCCTTTTGTTTCAGTTCGTTTTTTCTTCATTCCGATGATTGTTGACTTGTTTCTATGTCAAACGCATAAACTCTTGTCTGATCGGCAGTTGTAATGCTCTTCATGAATGTGGGATTGAAATTTGCACGATCAAGCGTTTCCAAAGAGACTTATTGCAGAACTCTTTTGAAAAAAATTCAGCTTTATCGGGACGAGTCGAGCAAGAATGCGTTTCACACCCAAAATATTCACCAAACAAATCCACACGGACTAGCAAAAGGTGTCGAGCTCTGTTACCATCTCTCTAACACTTGCTATATCCTTCACTTTTTTATATGTTCATCAGTTAAAGAGATCGAAGGTCGTCCAGAACGAGGCATGTCTTCAACGATCTTTCGACCGTCTTTGAAAACGAGTCAAATGGAAGAAAAGGACGTGTACATAAATTTGTATCGATATCTCAAAAACTGAGGTACTTTTTCGCACACGGATATGGCTAAATCGACCCAAATCATCTTGCTGATCATTTATGTATACAGGGTCTCCGATATTTCTTTCTCAGGATATAATATGTTTGGAGAAATTTCGTTTTGATACTCCATTGCATTCTGTTTCGCTTCTTTATTATTAAACTTGACACATAAATTCTTGAAAAATACTTTTAACTTTATAACTTCATTTTACAAACCATTAAATACCCAAGCGCTCAACTCCCACTCAACTCTAACGTCAAGGTAATATAGATGAAAAGCGTCGACAAAATATAAATATTTTCAACCTTCAAATCTTAATTTAAAATCACAACTTCGCAGATTGCATATCTGCTGTTGCCTCAATTGGCTCCCATTGCCGGAACTTTGCGTAAAGTTTACCCCAGAAGGCAGCACCGACGCCTGACTATCGTATTTACCTGCTACTTGTTGTCCTCCACCTGTTTAATCTAAATGCGACTAATGAACATCATTAATTTGTCAACTCGCGTCGAAGTGTGCCAAGCGGGAACAGTCAAATGTGCCTCCGATACTGTGACTGCGGCACAAGCAAAGGCTCGAAGAAAACAAGGCTTATGCTGGGCAAGTGGAAGAGGAGTAAAGCTTTATTCTCCTTTATAATAAGGTTTAAGTGTTTGTTTGCTCCCCACTTCGATAACATCGCGCTTGTCCTCTCCACTCTCTCTGTCGACTGACTCCTGCCGTGGCGTGGCGTAGTTAACTTGCCCGCGGCCCATGCAAAACATAAGTAAACAAAGTAGATAAAGTCAACTTGAGCGCGCTCAGCGCAGCGTGATCTTACTCCTTTGCTGCATGCCGTGGTACAAATCTCATTCAACTTGTCTAGAAAGTTCAACTGCCTGCAGTGGGGCGGTAAAATAACATTAAATCCCAAGTCACCCACTGCGCGCAACTTTGCCGGCGCTCGGAGAATAAAAATTTTTTAAATACTTTAATTTTTCGATTGAAATCAGATTAATAAATGAGCATGGCGAATTCAATTATAGCTTGAGTTTTTCTTGCCATTTCCACCTCATCCTTCTGTTTATTCTTTCGCTTTTCTTGCGCGCCACTATGGCATTGTGTAGTGAGAAGGGTGGTGAAAGGGGGTGAAATAAAATTTGCAGCGTTTGTGAATTTAAAACATTTTAAATATTTCCTTTTTAGTTTATAACATTTTCAATTTTTTAGTTTGGCTTTAGTTCGAAATTATAAATTGTAACAAAGATAGTTTTAATAAACTCTGATGCAAAGTTTCGAACTGGAAAGTGAAGCTCGAAGCGGTGGTGGTAAAATTGAAGATTATTGAGAGAAAAAGTATTGTGTGTATTGTGTGGTCTGGGAGGACTGGGTCATGACAAATAGCCTTGGTCTAAGAACTTCTATAGAAGTCAATATAATGACTCTACGAACATTGGCATGTCAGGAACCACGCTGCTATTGACAAGAACTACTAACTGATAAGACAAGACTAAACAACGGCATATTAATGCCACCCATAAATACATATGGCTTGAAATATAGTATAGTCGTTATTATTGAGTAGTCGAAAAAGAGTTTTCGTATTTTGTCAATAGATATCGTTGCAGTCGTATATCTCCAGTGCTACAAATCAAATTGTGCCATACCATATAGTGTTGGAAAGGCGAGATCTTAAGCTTCATTTAAGCAAAAAGAAAAAAAAATCGGGGAAGTTGAAAAAAAGTTACAGCTGTTGAAAAATGAGTGAAAATAACAAAGAAATACGCTATATTTTGAAATTTTTGTAAAAAAAAGGGGAAAAATGCCAGGCGAGTCACCAATGAAATTTGTGAAGTTTACGGAGACGATGCTGTATTAGTTCGTGTAGCGGTTCGCTCGCTTCCGTTGTGGAAATTTCGATGTAAAAGATACACCCCGCTCTGGTCGATCTATCGATGAAAAGGTCGATGCTATTATGGAAAAGACTGACCAGGACCTCCACATAAGCAGCCATGACATCGCTAAGGAACTTAACATTCATCAACAAACACTTTTGAACCATTTAAAAAAGGCTGGCTATAAAAAGAAGCTCGATGTTTGAGTATCACATGAATTGTCTTTGAAATATTTAATGAAGCGAATTAACATCTGCGATTCTTTGCTGAAGCAAAATGAAATCGAACCATTTCTGAATCAAATACGATAATAATGTGCGAAAAAGATCATGGCCTCAGCGTAGTGAAGCTCATGAAATGGTCGCACAGCCAGTATTGCCGCCTCGAATGGTTATGCTGAGTGTTTGGTGGGATTGGAAGGGAATTATCCACTATGAGCTGCTTCAGCCTGATCAAACGATTGATTCCACATTTTACTGTCAACAACTGATAAGATTGAAGCGAGAAATCGAAAAAAATGGCCAGAACTGATCAATGCAAAGGGCTTCTTCTGCCGTCAGGATAACGTTAGGTCATACAAATCTTTGATGACTCGGCAAAAACTGGGAGAGCTTGGCTGGGAAGTTTTGATGCATCCGCCATATAGCCCTGACATTGCACCATCGGACTACCATTTGTTTCGGTCAATGCGAAAATTACTTTTCGCAGTTTTTCGCCGAGAAATGTTTTACACTGATGGAATAATGTCTCTAGCGAAAAAATGGCAAAAAGTGGTCAATCAAAATGGTACATATTTGGTTCATTAAAGAAAGAAGAAAAAATAAGTTGAAGTTTGATTAGAAATACGAAAAGACTTTTTCTGTTCACCCAATACTAAGAACATTAATTCACCATGCTTATTTTTTATTCCATATCATATTTTTGGAGGAACTTTTCTTAAAGCTGGCCAAAACTGTTACTCTTTAGAGCTATTTTATGCTAACAACATCTTTTTTCGTGATCGCGAATGTTGAGCTTAATGTCTGTCTGTCTGTCGGTAATGCAATCACTAGAAATTGAAGCAATGAACAAGCGACCGAAACTAATCATACAACCGTAGCTCACCTAACCAACCATGCAAACAAGAGGACACAATGACCATGTGACCGAAGAGTTTAAATGCACCCTCTATGCATGTGGCTTTGTACGTGCGCTGTCTGCGCCTTTATCTACTAAATATACAAGTGAAGAGTTGCCGCTTTCCAGCTGCTTATTACGCTTTGTGAAATGGTATTGGTGCTGGTACGTTGGTCCTTAGCCTCGTGGATTCGTATTTGATGGTTAACGCTTCATGATAACCTAGTTGCTATCTATTGCTGTTGGTATCGTTAGCTTGTCGTAGTTGCGCTATGGTTATAGTGTTGCCATCACAGTTTGTTGAATGGTGATTATGTTGACATTGCACTAATGCCATGGACGCACCCACACATGTGCGAACATTAGGGTAAGAAGAATGCGCGAATTCAGGGGTGGTAATGTCTGCCGACTTTTGGTATACTCGCAAATGAAGGACTTCAAGTGTTATGCTTCATTATGTTCTGAGTTGCACGGCCTCAGAGGGCTCACGATAATTCGTGACTTTCAGTCAAAGCATTTTGGATTCTTAGATTGAAGCAAACATCTTTCCAACTAATTATGCTCAGTGCCCAGCAGTTTTATTAAGATGTCCTGTAATTGTACATAGATAATCTATATCTCAATTAAAAAAAATAGTATTGTAATTTAACCTTAGTTTGGTCTATTTGGTTATATTCTTCTAGCTTTATAGGCTACTCAGATAACATGAACAATACTCTCTCTTACTCATCTTCTCCGGCTGATTGCGATTAATTTAAAATCGAATTAGAATTTCCATTAGAATTAGACACAAAATAAAATAAAAATATAAGCCTCTAAACATTTCTTTCCGCCCTAATACCAATGATGCCCTAATCACAAAATTCCATGCTGGGCGTGTTCTCATGTCTGCCATGTAGGCCTTCACACTGGCAAGTGGAGGCGTGTGTGAGAGCTCATCATGCAACGTACAACAAATTTTGACGTTTATTGTCTTGAGTTAAATGAAGGATTTATAGAAATGGCAGATACGCCGTTGTTAGCGTTGAGGGAGTGAAGTATTGAAGAGCTGCTGACTGCTGTTGGTAGTCCTCGTTTTGTTGGCAAGTTGGTGGTCGGCCCTACTGGTCGTCCGTCGGCTTTATGTGACTTGTGCATTAGTGGCTCAGACTGTAAATCTCACAGCGGGTAGTGGCTAAAATTGAGCGCTGCCGAAAAGCAAATAACTGCAGGCAGCATTTCGGCCGTACCGTTGTGTGTAACAGTGGCACTCGGTTGGCGTTCTTTGAGTGTGTGTATATGTGTATGTATGTAGTCGGCGTCTGTGAAAAGGTTATGTTACTCGGGGAATGTTGAAGTTGAATTGTTAAATCATGGTTGCTGGTTTTGGTGGGATTTGTTGGTTGTATTCACTTAGTTGATGGCCTAGTCGCTCGGTTAGATTGGCTTATAAACTGAAATCCAACATTTACTTCCTTTGCTTCCTTCTACGTTCATTCCATTCTATTTTTGTTACCGATTATTTCTTGTGAAAGACAATGTGACCCGCTGGCTGCCTCTTATTTTCATTGTTATGTCTAATTTTTTGGGCGTTTCTCACTGTGTTATTGCAGTTGGCTGTTGGCTAATGCAAATTTAATACAAATATTCATGAATTCCCTTCTATAAAGTAGTGAAAATATATATGTCTGAAAATAGAAGCTTTCGTGAAAATATAATAAGACTAACTTGTTGGCGAGTCCAAATTCATCAGAATTATATTAATAAAGTAAAACAATTTAGTAGTGTTACCATATTTTGAAATAAATTTTGTAAGAATTAGGGGATACAGGTAATATCTGCTTTTAATGGGTGAGTCGTGATATTCCTGTTTCATTAAATATAACATATAAAACTATAATATCACAAGGTAAGACTATAGGCGGTATTTGGTTTTGGCACTCAGCGTTATGAGGTACTTCGTACTGTCAATAATCTTAAAATTTTAGGTATAAGTTTCGACAGTCTGTGCTCTTTCACTCCTCATACGACCGCGATTATCGCCAAAGTACAGAGCCGCAACAAAATCCTGAAGTCACTAACCGGTAGCACATGAGTAAAGGACAAAGAAAGTTGTTGGCAACATACAAGGCAATCGGTCGGCCTATATTTAACTTCGCCAAACCAATATGGTCACCTGAATGCAGTGAAACACAGATAAGGAAGCTCCAAACTTGTCAAAACACTCTATTCCAAACTACGACAGGATGCCTCTTGATGCCTCATATTGAACAGCTGTATAGTGAAGCCATCAACATCTTCTCCGAATTCCTCTCAGTGACTGAGGTACTTCGAGTCAAACCAACACCCATTGCTGACGGAGAGCTCAAGTTGCCACGAGAAACGAGAGTGACCTTTGCGCAGTTTCATTCTGGATACTATACCAGGTTAAACTCCTACTTAATGAGAATAGACCCCGACATATCTAATATATGTCCTGCGTGCAATAAGTCTCCGCATGACACTGGCCACCTATTTGCATGCTCCATTAACCCTACTCATCTGACACCCCTTTCCTTTTGGTCCGATCCCGAAAAAACAGCACGTTTCTTGGGTCTACCGTTTGATGACGTCGATGACAACTTATCTAATCTTTAAAAATCGGAAAAGTGTAATGTCGCTGAGGTTTTAGGAAAGATTCTTTCTCTTCAAGGGCGATTGTCAAAAATTCGTTTAAAGGGCTTTAACGTGGTCACACTTTGGCATTTGTTGAGTTGCATCCAGTTGACCCTATATTGTCTCCCGCGGAGGATCATGTGCCAAAAGTGCACTATCTCTTAATGGCAGTCCGCCGAACAGTAGCAGGAATCTCAAAAGAGCACATGGAATACATCCCGTGTGATATATTGGGCATGCAAAATCTATCGATGGGAAAGATACCGTGTTTGCTCACTCTGGACGATAAAAGCAACGGTGAGTTGCCGTGTCTGACGGTGTTTAGGATTACTATGAAGTTGTTTCTACGCAAATGCTTGACGTTTGGCGAAATATGGTTCACCAGTTTACATCAGAGACCAATTAACCGTTTAATTGTGGACTTCGTTCGGTGAACCTGGTTCATACAAGGCGTAGACCATCGTTTCCTGGAGTTCCGATGTATGATCTAGATCGACCGTTCGTTGGCCCTGTTGGACATCTATAATAAGTATTTCCCGCATAAATTTAGTTTCGAGTGACTTTCAAGTTTATCTTCAAATTCTCGCAGAAATTTGCTTCTATAATACATATGTATATACAAAACATTAGCAAGTCGCTGTACGGTTTTGACCGAAGTTTCTACAATCATCGTATATGCAAGCACTTGTTTAACTGTATATAAATGGTAAAGATATATAAGCAATGCTCCTCAACCCAAAATGGAAACACTCCTGTAACGGTACTGCATGTACTTTGTACTATCCAACTCAAACGGTCACATTCCATTGAAGTTGCAACATAAAGTTGCAACCACAAGTGCAAAACTGCTGTGCTAAATGGTGCGTGTCAATGCCATCGGCAAAAGAATCAAAAGTTTCAACGCTGACCTTTTACAACGCAATCAACAAACTGCAAACTGTCGTCTCTCTACCTGTGCCACCTCAAACCGTTTTCCTTTTAACCCACTTTCGCTGATATTTTAGCATCGCACCTGCAGTGCGAATACTTGTTCGCTATCTCGGTTACTTCTACTTCTGCAATTTCAACGGTTTACTTACCCACTTCCGCTTGTCCTCATTTTCGAGGAGTTCGTTGGCTGTTTTTTCCATTTTCGTCGCAATTTCGAAAATTTTCAGTTGCAGTTTGAGTTTTAATGCCCTCGAAAAATTATTTTACGCAAAACCAGACAAAGTAACGGGCATAAATATATGTGTATGTGCAACCCACCTACATAAAAACAGTTGCAACTTTTCAATATTAAGTTTTAGCAACAACGCCACCCCCTCTACCTGTACAAGCATAAATGTGCCAACCAAAAAGCAATGTTCAATGTGCAACCTGCAATCTGCCAACAGGCGCCAGCTGCCAGCAACTTGCAGCGTACAATGTTTGCAGCATAAACCTGATGTTCTATGTTTTTCGTAAGTTTGTAATGCAATTGGAATATTTTAATTACTTCTTTGTTCGAACAGTTAGTTTGTGTGCTTTTTTTTGACAGCGCTTGAGTGTGAGCTAACGCTTCGTCCATCGTGAGTCTCGCAGCCTGCGTTTTGGCTGGTGGCTTGCGTCATTAGTTAATTCAGCGGTTGGTTGGCTGCTGGGCAGGCATGAAATGATAAAAAGTTAAGTTTTCAGAAAAGTTGCAGTTTCAGATTTATCGAGCCATTAAAATATTAGCGAAGTCATCCAAATGCGTCCGATAGTTACGTTGAGTTTCTGATTAAATAAGTTACTTTGTTTAAAATTAATGTAATTAGTCTTAATTGGTAGATGCTATACCTAAACCCTTACACCTGGAATTTAGGTTCGCACAGCTTGCGATAAATAGACGTAATCCAGCCGTTTGCAGCCTTACCTCACAGTTGAAAGAGAAGAAGTTTCAAACCGGGTATGGTTTAGCATCCAGTGAAGTTTGCAGTCGGGTGATCCCAACTAACTTATTCTGGAAACATTTTAGAAGCATATGCTGTAGCGACTACGCGACCACGACTGATGAAAGTTTATAAATAAAAGAAGAGATTCCTTATACAAATTATGTTTCAGAAGATATCTGATGTTCTAAGTTCTAATAAAATTCAGTATCCCACAGTGTGTCGTATAATATTATAACACATGAAATAGCAATTACGTTAAAAACCATAAAAGAAGCTCCCACTCCAAATAGAAATGGCTCGGTTAAAAAGCTCCTTATCACTGTGAGAGTTGTTCTCACCATTTGCACATTTGTTGACGATCTTGTTTCGCCACTTCAAACTTATTTCTGCAGTAATGCTCGAACATATTTGAAAAGTGGCAATTATTTCCACATTCACAGTGGGGTGACAGCTGTGAAGCGGCAAGTCGGTATGTAAAACTTTAAGACCGAGCTTATGTGGTATTACACCAATGAAGTACAATGTTTAAAGTATTCAATTTGCCATTGTGCAGAGTAATTTTGTGTTTTGTAATATTCTGATGAGCTGCGCACTCATACATATAAACGCATATTAATTTCAGTTAAGTTGGTCCGTACGCTGTGCGAAATGAAGGCATACAAGACGAGAAGGAGAGCGCGCTGCTTGCTTTTTGTGTTTTTTTTTTGCCGCAATTGAAATCCCTAATGCAATTTAAAATGCTTAAATTATCTTAAGAGTTGGTATAAAGTGGATATCTAGGCGGCGAGATGTAGAAGTTTCCGCGGCAATAGCACAAAGTCAGTACAGGGAGGCTACTTCCAGGCACTTAAATATATGTGTATGCACGCGCTGTGTATAAGTTGCTTGGGGGAAAGTAGTAAGCAAAGCTCGCAAATATCAGCACTGAAGTGGGCAAAATGCGTGGAGATTTTATTTCAAATATTCAACTTTAATAGAGCAATAAACGCTTTTTGTTTTTTTTTTTTAATTTTTTTTTTGCTCTTTAGTCCGAATTGCCTTATTAATGAGTTTCCGCAGCTGGTGAGTGTGTATGAAAGGGTAGGCGGCGGAAAATACAAGCACAAATCGATTTTAAATCTTGACATTATTGCAAATCGATTAAAATTTATCGGGTACTGTGTTTGCATAAATATTTACTCACATACATATATGTATGTATTATTGAATATTGCATTTCAAAGGTGAATCCAAACTCCAGCAAGGATTGAAATTTTGTTTGCTTTAATATTTTTTTAAGTTGTTAATTTGTTAATATGCTTTCCATCCAAGCACTTAATTCCGATTGTTCAGCGTGTATGGCAGGTATAAGCATGTTAACTGTATTAGTAGAGCAAATAGTCGATACCGGTCGATTCGGCAAATGACCTTCTCTTTGGTGAGGAAAGGACGTGAGAAAAAATCAAAAACGCAGGGACTAATTCACATACAAGGTCTGTCGCAAAAGAAACAGAACTCTTAAAAAAACAACAAAAAATTTATATTTTTCAAAAGTTACATTTTTTTATTCAAAGTAGTTTCCTTGCGTTTAGCCCGGTCAATTAGCATTTCAAATGAGTGTTTAAGGTAATTTTTCGGAATGCTCTTGAGAATATCGGTTGTCGCCTTTTGTATAGCTGAAATGTCATGAAACCAGTGTCCTTTCATGGGCAAATGAAGTTTTCCAAATAGGTAAAAATCACAGGGTGCCAGATCAGGTGAGTAGGGTGACTGATTAATGGTTAATATGGAATTTTTTGTCAAAAAATCAGTGACAAGCGTCGACCGATGACACGGCGCATTATCGTGCAACAGGCGCCAGGACCCTGCCTCACGGTATTGTGGTCGAGCACGATGAATGCGGACAAAAGACGCTTCATAACACCAAGGTAAAACACAGCATTAATCGTTTGGCCAGGTGGGACGAACTCTCGGTGTACAATACCCTCGGAATCGTAAAAACAAATCAGCATTGTCTTTATTTTTGACTTCTGAAGACGACCGTCTTCTGATCGTCACAGAGGTCCTCACGACCTTCTTGGAATTGCTTAAACCATTCACGTACATTACTACGGGATAGGCACTGATCACCATAAACTTTTTTCATCATTTGAAATGTTTCAGTAAACGTTTTCCCAAGTTTAAAACAAAATTTAATATTTGCTCTTTGCATTTTATGACCGATGACCAAAAGCTGCTGTCACTTTTTGATCGATAACATCGATTGTAGTTATCCAATTGTCTTGTTCTTCCTCTCAAAGGGTTGCGTAATACGATAAGTTTTGTCAAGATCTAGAGACAAAACTCTGAAATATGAAATTACGGTATTTTTTTCTTGCACTCAGTCAGTTGAAGATTGTACTAGGTTGTGTTGCGATTGTGATTTATTTTCTATAAGTAATTACTATGAAATATGAAAAATAATTAAAATCGTGGAATTATTGAGTGTATGAGAAGAAAAGTATTTGTTCAAAACATGAGAATATATGCAGATGAACTGGATTTTATGCCTGCTCCAATATACAAAAAAAATGTATATCAGTACTGGTACGGAGCATGCATCAGTTCAACAGTCTCCTTCATCGCATGTAGACCCACCGTTAATAAACTGATTCTACTTTATCAGTGAGGCTTTAGGCCTGTAAAATCAACTACTGACCAGATATTCATCAAGCGCCAAATCTTGGAAAATATTCGTGAACGCACACCACCTCTTTGTCGGTTTTAAAGCTGTTTTTGACAGCACGAAAAGGAGCTGCCTTTATGCCGCGATGTCTGGTATGTTTGGTATCCCCGTAAAACTAATACATATGGCTGTATAAATTGATGTTGAGCAATACCAAAAGCTCCGTCAGGATCGGGAAGGACTTCTTAGGGCCGTTCAATACCAAACAAGGTTTCAGAGAAGGCGACTCTCTTTCGTGCGACTTCTTGAATATGCTGCTGGAGAAAATAATTCGAACTGCAGAACTAAATAAGGAGGGTACTATCTTCTTACTATAAATAGAATCTTCTATAAGAGTGTACAGCTGCTGGCGTACGCCGATGGCCGATGGCCGATGACATCGATATCATCGACTTTAACACCCGCGCCGTTAGTTCTGCTTTCTCCAGACTGTACAAGGAAGCAAAGCAAATGGGTCTGGCAGTGAACGAGGGCAAGACGAAATATCTCCTGTTATCAAACAAACAGTCATCTCACTCGCGACTTGGCTCCCACGTCTCTATTGACACTCTTAATCTATGGAACCAATACTAACAGTAAGAAAAAGAAGAAGAAGATAGGCTGAGCGTTAAATTCGATTACCTACTTAATTCTTCGAGAGAAAATTTTAGCGTCGTTTGCTGTATAACCGAAATTGGTCAACCTCTATCTCACACGTATCTTCGAATATTACTACTACGCACTGTTTCAGTACGTTCACACAATCTATATAATGCCAAGAAACGTGCTTCCTCGAAATGTGAGCGCATATTGAATAAAATTTATGCTTATTTAGCGCACCCTAAGTAAATGAAAATACAGCCGAAGACAGAAAGCAGGTAAATGAGTGTTATAAATGAATGTATCGATATACATAGCTAGAAGTGAACCCGTCCACGCCAGTAAAGAATAAGAAACCCATTCACACTGAGTATCCCTTAAATACGCTTACCTTAAATATAAATTGTGTCTATTAATTACGCCTGCAGGTATTTTTGTTAACTCTACGAAATCTTAAAAGCATCGACGTATAAAATTCATTTCCCAACGTTATAAAGCACGATTATTTATTTTACCCGTGCTGCGTAAATGGAAATGCAAATATTTTGCCCATTTTGAGAAGAGACAAACATACTTACAGACGCACATAATGAAATTCAATTGCTCATTTACGAGAATTTTGTAATTTAGTACGCGCTTGGATGAAGGTTTCGAAGTGAGTATTTATAGAAGCTTGTGGATGGCGTAGTAGGTGTATTAGTTTCTACGAAACTTTCGATCCTACAACGTAGCGACTCTACTACAATAAGATTCTACGCAATATGTTTCAGTTAACACAAATTCCAGTAATTAACGCCAGCAGTTTGATCAAATTCTAGAGATTTGTAATACAGTGCAACTCAACTCCAACAGATATGCTTCAGGTAGGTATATTTAGCAAACGGATTCGTTTCCTAAAACGCGCTTAATAAACTTTAATGATACTTAAAATTAGGAGCATCTCTGAATGCCATTGCACATATATTTCAATGGCTTCGAGCTTTAGAATATTTTTCCTTTTTTGCTTTTTGATGATAAAATTTCAAAGGCTTCCAAATCCCTCGTAATTTAAATATATAAGTACATACTTCACACCCTATCTCTAACGCCATATTTTGTCTTGTCAAAGTAACTAATTAAATTAACACCTCAACTCATTCTCTTGCACATCAAATTAAATCACCTTTTTGTAATCAGATCCGCTCTCTTTTACTCACACAACACTCCAACTATTTCCATGTAATAACTCATTCCTGTCTATACAATGGAAGTGAATAGATTGCTTGCCGTTTTGTTCGTTTGATTCCATACCAAGTGAATGGGTTTACTGTTACTTGCTAGCCTGCCGTCAGGTTGCCGCGCCGAAAAGCTTGGCTTCGTTGCATGGTTTCCGCGTGAGTTAAATAATTTTCATTTCATCAAGTAATCGCATTACTTTTCACTTAGAGGAGTACTCATGACAAAAATATAAGTTTTACATATATAGGCATGAAAGTTTGATTAGGGACTTTTAGATATACTATATGTATTTGCATATACATTATCAATATTTAAGTTACTATAAAACAAGTTATGCAGGTCTAGGTAAGAAGTTCAAAGCAGAAATTCGGCTTCGTTGAAAAACCCTCTATTGTTTTCTGTGAAATATTGTTTTGTGTGCAAACATGCTCTTTTTAGGCGACGATTCGGACTGCAACCACGCCTACATTCATATAAAAATAAAATGGGCGAAATCGGTTCATAACTAGTTCCGATTTAGAGAATTTGAGAACTCCAGTGTTGAACTTATCGAAAATATCGGTTAATTTCTAAGCTGTTTTAATGAAATGGATATCTCTTGTCTCCATATATCAATTTTTATATCTTGAACAGAAAAAAGTCAATAGCAACGTAAAATATATAGCGAAAAGTAATTTTCACAGGCTTCTCTCAAAGCCAACTTTACTCCATTAAGGAAGTTCTGCATTGACCGCAACAAATGGTAGTGTGATGGTGCAAGATCAGGGCTATATGGTAGATGCATCAAAACTTCCCAGCCAAGCTCTCCCAGTTTTTGCCGAGTCTTCAAAGATGTGTGGCCCTGATAGAAGACGAAGGCCTTTCTGTTGATCAGTTTTAGACGTTTTTTTCGAGTGCTTGCTTCAATCTCATCAATTGTTGGCAGTAAAATGTAGAATCAATCGTTCGATTAAGTTGGAGCAACTCATATTGGATGATTCCTTTCCAATCCCACCAAACACTCAGCATAACCATTCGCGGCGTCAATCCTGGCTTTGCGACAATTTGATGAGCTTCAACACGCTTAGGCCATGATTTTTTTCGCACATTATTATCGTATTTGATTCAGAAATGGTTCGATTTCAATTTGTTTTAGCAAAGAATCGCAGATGTTAATTCGCTTCATTAAATATTTCAAAGACAATTCATGTGATACCCAAACATCGAGCTTCTTTTTATAGCCAGCCTTTTTTAAATGGTTCAAAACCGTTTGATGATAAATGTTAAGTTCCTTAGCGATGTCAGGGCTGCTTATGTGACGGCCCTGGTGAATCTTTTTCATAATTTCATCGACTTTCAGAACGATAGGTCGACCTGAGCGAGGTGTATTTTTCACCTTTCCAACACTATATGGTATGACACAATGTGATTGGTAGCACTGGAGATATACGACTGCAACGATATCTATTGACAAAATACGAAAACACTTTTTCGACTAACCAATATATACCGCTCAAATAATAAATAAATGCTTAAACTAACTTAAATCGCTTCTAATGCTTTATGCTCAACAATGACATAATCACATCAATATTAGCTCAAGTGCAACATAATTTACATTGTGTTTGTTGGAACGCGTTTTCTCAGCGCACCTTAGCTGCCAATTTCCACACAGCATTCAACTTAACGGTGTTTGCATTACACTTGAAGCACAATAACGACAGTCAACCATTGGAGCATTTCGCAGCACAGTGTCACTTAATGATTCTCATGGAAACCGCACTTCGGCGTGCGTACATAATGAATGTTAGATAACAATTTACGATAACCTAATCGAAGTAGCGAAATTTAATTAAAATACCTGACATTGGTGTTGGAATTAATTTTCGAAAAGTGCAGGGTGAAGTATTTTAATTAGTTTAAAGGTGGTTTGGAGGGAGAAGACATGCGCCATTACCCACCATATACATACATATATACCGACAGCTTTGGGAACTAATGAGATTTCACTTAGGCCAGTGAATTTGTGAAACGGGATTAATTAATAAGTCATGAATTTTCATTAAATAAAATGCTGAAATGGCAAATAATGATGTGGCATTTTTGTAATTCACTGGAAAACAATAAAAAAATTTTGCTGATTTTCGTGAAAATTGTTATTTTTAATGATCTCAGTGTCGTCGCCTGCGTCCGTTGATTTTATTTGTGTGAATGATTATTGAAATCAAAAGTTCGCAAGTTCGAAGTTAATTAAGGAGTGAATTATCATTGAAAGTAATTAAAATTCAGCATGAAAGCGCGTGTATCTGATGAAATACCGCACTTTTCGTGTACTTTGTATTTCACTAATAGAATATGCATTCTATTTATAAGCACACTTAGTAAGAAGGCAGGTGTAAGAGAAAGCTATCAACTACTGTCCGTAAACGACAACTGCTAGTTGTGTTTTCAGCTGAAAAGCTTTGCTATGATTGAAAACAATTAAGTTAGAATTGTATTGTTACGGACTCGGAAAGTTCTCGGAGACTTAAAGTAACCATGTAGCTGAATTACAATAAAGATTTTAAGGAAAAGCAGCAATAGTTTAATCTCTTATTTGTATATTCTATCTACGTGTATTTGACGTGATTTAATTTTATTTAGCAAATTTTGCCATAATTCAAAGATCTTGTAGAATATCAGTAAATAATTTTATATCTGAGATGCCTGAATGAAGGATACTTACAGCTTTTTTCATACGATTCACCTTCTAACACAAATATACAAGTATACACATACATATGTAATCCAGCATTCACGTAAACTGACGGCAATGTGCTAAAAGTCCGAGGCGTTGTGAGTGTTGTGGCACGCGAATGTGACACTCGAGTAAATTGCATGCCAACGGGCAGAAATGTCACCTGTCTAACATTAGACTTGATGTGTAGATACGTGTTATTATGGTTAACATAACGGCTCCATATGCATATGTCATATGTTTCTTGCTAAGCTACAGAAACTATAAATTTCATGCCAGTTTCTTTTTTGCGCAAAATCAAATCACAGAGTAGAAGTACGTACTAGATCGGTAATATTGCAATGATATATGAAATCCGTGATCACATTAGAACAGCTGAGGATTCTTAGGTGAATATATTTTCGTACACCTGGAGGTTTGCTATAAAGGTGAGTAGTTATATAAAATTTGTTTTGCTGTTTGACGGATCGTGGTTCCAGGGGAATGGTTAGCTAAACGCTTATGGGTTAGGACAATACTTGGTTTGCCGTGACCGAAAATTGTTGTATTGACACGCTACTTGAGATACTTTTATTTCTGAAGCGAATGGTAACTGGAGACGAAAAGTGGATCAAATACGATAATACTCCTAATGTGCGAAAAACATCATGGTCAAAGCATGGTGAAACTCAACAAATGGTCGCAGGATTGACGCTTCGGTTATGCTGAGTTTTTCGTTGAATTGGAAAGGAATTATCCACTATGAGCTGTTCCAGCCTGGTCGAACGATTGATTCTACAATTTACTGTCAACAATTGATGAGATTGAAGCAAGCTTCGTCTTCCATCAGGACAACGCTAGTCCACACACATCTTTGATGACTCGGCAAAAACTGGGAGAGCTTCCTGGGAAGTTTTGATACATTCACCATATAGCTCTGACCTCGCACCATCGGTCTACCATTTGTTTCGGTCAATACATATCAACCATAATGATACATATTTGGTTCATTAAAGTTCATTCATTATAAATATAAAAAAATAAGAAGAAATTTTATTAGAAATACGAAAAGACTTTTTTGACTACCCAACATATAAGTAAATAGTTCCTGGTTGAATTATGAATTTATACACTCGTGGACACGCAAACCTTACCACTATACTTTCTTCAATTTTTTTTCGGACTTTTTCGTTCGTTCGGGATTTTCTTCAATTTCGTCTTTAATTTATTACGTTTAATGAGTAAAACACAAATTAGCTTTTCTGTGCTTATACAAAAGCGGCCGATTTTATTGTTTTTAAAGTGATAAACCGACTAAACTTCGTGTTTCAAGAAAAGAAAAAAAACTAATAAAATATTAATTTTAATTATAGTGTAAATGACATTAAATTAAAAAAAAATATATATAAATATATATTTTATTATTCGTATGTCAGTCTCTTACATTTCGACCTCATTTTTTAAAGCTTACTATCTTTCAATTGATTTATCTATAGCTCAATGTGTTTTGTTTTTAATTTTTAATATGTTTGATTAATAACATGTCACTAACTTATTCCTAAAGATAAAAAATAAAGAGTAGTCAAATAAGCACATTTGAAAATTTTGGGTGGTAAGGTTTGCGTGACCACGAGCGTAAATGTGTAAACGTTTATATTAAAGTTTCAAATTTAATTTCTGAGTTTGACAAAACTTTCGGCTTGATTAATTGGCCAAAGCATGTATTTAATAAAGCAGACAATTTTTGTTTAAATAAAGAAAAAAATTATATTTCATATTTTTTTAAGAATATTTATTTATTTAAATTAATTCATTTATTCACTTTTTACAGCTTCGCAAAGTTAAATAGCTGTTTACTGCCATATTTTCGAAAATTTAGAAACTCACAAAAAGCTATTTAGTTAACATTCTCTCGAAAAACCTCTAACCTTGTATGAATAATATTAAACATATGTTTATGTAAATACATATATAAATAAATATATGTATGTATATAAATGTATGCCAAAAGCTATGAAATATTAATCAAAGCAATAAGAAAATGCTTTTATTTGTTTTTACTGCATTGAAAATTTCAGCTTTAATTCGAAATGTGTTTATATATAATATTTAGGTTATGTAAATAAAATATTAAAGCTTTTGATTTCAGCTTCAGCACTTGACATTTAATTTACTAACGGTGCTGCTGCAATGCCCGTTAAGTGTAAACTGTGCGGATTTACTTAAAAAAAAAAATACAATGCAATTGTTTATTTGTTTTATGTGTTTGCTGACTTTTCACGTCATTGAATTTAACATGAGGAAGTGCCGGCTACATTGCTCTTTACTTTGAATCAGCTCAATTTCAATCAATGCCAAAGCGAGTTAAACCCTTCACTTCAAAATGTCAAAGGATCAATATGCAGAAGTTTGGTTTGATGCACAGTGTCGCTTTTGTCTTTGTTGTTGGCTTATAAACATTGAATGGAAGCTACAACTAAATTTACTATAAATGGTTTTAACCTGGCGTTATGTAACACAGTTATGTTAGGATTATGCGCTAGATAGCATGTAACTGTTTAAGGCTTTTAAACCACAACTACCGCTGGTGTATTCAAAATGTCATATTCTGGAATCTCTCGAAAAATGTTGGTATTAAACCATTTTTGTGACTTGCTGTTTAAGAACATGTCATTCAATGTCGAAATGTGTGAAATTGCAACACTGAATATGCCATCTTTTATCTCTGTTTGATGAAACAAATATAAATAAATAAACCAAAATATTAAAAATATTAAAAAAAATCTATTATACGCATGTTGTTTTGTTATGCTTTTTATTTAATCTGTGCAATTATTATGATTTGGCATACTTTTTTAAAGCTTACAGCTATCAAGTGGCACCTTTGTTGCCCATAGCGAGTTTAACGAACACGTCGGCGATGATAGAACCGACATAATATGTGGCGCACCTTGTTTTTATTAAACTTTTACTTTGCTTTGCTTCCTTATCCAGTCTGTATTAGTTTTGCGGGAATACCAAATGCAGACATCGCGGCATTTTTTGGAATCGACGAAGAGGTGGTGTGTCTCGATCCTTTTTTCACAAGTTTTTTCCAAGATTTGGCGCATTGTGAATATCTGGTCAGTTGCTGATTTTTCAGGCCTAAAGCCACACCGATAAGGACCAATCAGTTTGTTGACGGTGGGCTTTTAATCTTTCACACAGTGCGCTGGATCGAACCTTATATGCGATGGTGAGGCGGTTTATTTTACTGTAGTTGGCGCAGTTTGTGTGATCTAACTTTTTGTGGATTGGGCAGAGCACACTTAAACTCGAATCGTCCGACCATATTCTACAAAGAAGCTGATGCATGTTTCTCTTCAGTTCCTTGCCGCCCTATTTCAATAGCTCGGCCGTTAGTGCATCGACCTCCGCCACTTTGTTGTTCTTTAGATGTCTTTAAATCCTTTTTCTTTTCTGGCGTAGAAACTGCTTACGCGGTTATAGCCAAGTTAACAACAGCGCGCCAGTCGTTTCTTCTTTTCGCAAGGTGGCCCCATTTGGATGTTCCAAGAGAAGCCAGATCCTTCTCCACCTGGTCCAAATAGCAGGACGGGAATAATGAGTGACCCGTAGAGTTTGGTTTATGTTCGTCGAGAGAGGACTTTATTCCTCAATTGCCTACTCAATCCGAAGTAGCACCTGTTGGCAAGAGATATTCTGCGTTGTATTTCGAGGCTGACGTTGTTGGTGTTGATGCTAATTCCGAGATAGAGGAAATTATCTATAATTTCGAAGTTATGGAGAATGGAATCATGTATAGAAGTTCACGCAAGTGGGGAAAATTCTCTGATTGCCATTCACTTGGGAGTGGCCTGATATGATTCTTTTATAGATAGCTCAAGAAGCTCACGACTTCCGGTCTTTGACCAAGTATCCTCTGGATAGTCAGAAAACGGCCGTTTGAAGGCGAGCTAAATTGAGAAGGCGAAACATACTCTCCACAGTGTTGTGTGCTGGGTTTGGGAAAAAACACTACCAATGAAAACGCACAATCAGCTTCGAATGAGCATGTACCTGGAATGTCCGGTCCCTTAATTGGGAAGGTGCCGCTGCCCAGCTAGTTGATGTCCTCGGGATGTCTTTAAATTACTTTCTTTAAAAATATGTACTTGTATCTGAATTCAAACGAAGAAAAGGGCTTTCAGAGTAGGTGCCAAGTTCAAATTTGCCCAAGTTTTGTTCATGAGATTCACCTTGCTTATAAGTTACTTTTTCTTGAAAGAACCAACCTTTTATATGGGTGATGTATTAGGGAGCAATATTACCATTAAAGCAACGACTCGAATAAATGCCAAATTAAAGCCTCGCATCCTCTTCATTTACCCACGTTTCTGAGGCATTATTGGTCCATGCTGTAAAGAGTAATATCGTGAATTATTGAAAGAAATCCACTAAATTTGTGCAATTTAAATACAAATTTTGTCTTACGCATAAATTTCGCCCAGCCATTATTATACAGCATGTTATAACTCTTGTAAATTTATTTTAGATCCAACATATGTTATGGTATATATCATATGCACAATTGTCGCATGCCATCTCATTACAAAAGTGCTATCGTCATTGTGCAGCCAAATAATAAGCAACTCTATAATGACTAGGCAGTAATAATTGGATAATTTCTAGCACATCCACTTCCTTCATAAGGTGCATGGAGGTGCAAGGAAAAGCCGTATTACCAAAACCCCCATTGTACTCGTAGCCCATAACCCACACGCACACACATATACTTAGGTAATCTCCAATTATGCATCGCCGTGTATTTAAGTCCTCAGTTCCAAGAATATCAGCGTAAACGCACCTACATAAGCAGCAGGCTGGCAGTTTTCGCAGTAATTTCGACGCATTCCTGTACAGCTATTTGGAAGGAAATTTAATTACTGCACCAATCGGATTGAAATGGCGTGGCACAATTACCGTCTATGGTGATTTAATTAGTATGTGTTGCATAAGTAGAAAGTGTACCTTATGGATAACTAGAGATAATTAAAGTTGCTTGCATTGTAGTTTTTGTGTTTATTTATATACATATGTGGCAAGACAGTATGGCTAAAATATTGAATAGATATTTTAAGAAATTTGTACATAAGTATAAATGGGAACATTTTGTGTGCACCACTAGCAATTATTGCAGCTTGAGGCCGTATATAGGACAATGAAAGATCTAGAAAGAACTACTTTATATAGTACCGCAGTTGCTTTACTGTAAAATTTGGCTAACTAACCTTTTCTGCTTTAATTATTATTCGACAATATTATCGTCACAAACATTGTGTATACTATATATTGTGTCAATTTCTATTTGCAACAATTTCATTTCCGTACAATTTCTCACAGCAAACAGTCGCCATTTTATACCCCAGAGATTTTGTTATTGCGTCGAAGTGCTTGTCGAGCAACATGCGTTTCAATTTTTATTTACATTTTGTATTATGCACATACTTGTATTCCTTACAATTTTTATTTATTGTTCGTCTTTTCCGGTAACACATCTAAGAATATGTGTATTGCGATAAAACGCTCAGCGTATTCCCACAACACTTTGCCGCACCGACAGCAATTTGACAATGTCTAAGACTCCTGCCAACCACTTCTGCAATTTTTCTAAGAACGATTTGCGGAAAAAAGATTACAGCACAAAGGCACGTGATGTATGTGCAGTATGTGAACACATGAGAGAGCCGCTTAGAAGACGTTGTGTTGCGCTCAGATTTACAACACAAATGTTGCTTGCAATTTTTTTTAGTAATAATAGCATTGTGTACTTGTGAATATTGCACGCGATATATAAATACATATTTGAGTTGTTGAGTGAAAGCACGTGGCGTTTGAATCTTTGGAATAATGGTATGTTCTGGTGTTAGGATACACTTAAATATGCCTTGAACTTATAGTACGCACCTAGAAAATGAATAATGCTAATATTGGAATCACATTAAAGAGCGAGTCGGACCTCAATCAAAAATGAGGGCCTATTTCTTTATACGCTTCTTCCAATTTTCATAATAAATAACACTTGAAACGGACATTTGTAAAGAAAAAACCTTTTATGTTTTGAGTTAACTTGTTCACATCAAGTTGGAGTTTTAGAAATTGCCCATTTCTATAGCCATTCCGTTAACCTTACTTTATTATCTGAATGAACCGTGGATGGAGGTCATTAATGCTTGGAAAGCCTTCTGCAGTTCTACAATTTCTCGTCGAAGATAATTAGGACGAGAATTGAGAGTAAACTTACTTCAGATGTTTACATTCTTTGCCTCAAAACAACATTTCTGTAGCACATATCACTTACACCACCATCTAATATTTAGGTAGCTTTTCATAGCTTCAAAAAGAGAAATTAATACTATATAAAAATGTAATTGAAATTTTCCTTACTTATTTTGAGTTACTAAAAATGATATTCACTTTTCCAATCTCCTGCTAGCAAAGAAACCCGTTTGAGTTATCGCTTGCAGCTTGCTCATATTGGTATGTGTATAGCTTATAACGTATGTACAAGTTACTTTGTATTGCTGCACTTGCGCTACTTTCATCGCCATACCACTTAGTTGTTAATGTTCGATGCGGTGCCCTTGGTGGCAGTCATAACAATTGCTGCCGCTCTTCCATCAGCTGCTGTCACAGATGCCACTTTTGTAGCGTTTCATACAAACTGTTATGGTCTCGAAGTGCAACAATGAAGCAAATCACTTTGTAGTTCTTAGACGCATGCACTGAATGAATGAATGAATGAATTTGTTTTCAATTGGTAAGCCGCAGAGTAAGATGATTTACTTGTATTTACAGTGTCATGAGAAAGAATTGTTTTAGTTGTTGTACAAATGTTTAAAATTCGTTAGTTTTTGCTTTGGTTGTTGATACGGTATCCCATTTTCGTTTCAGAAAGACTTTCCCATTTCACTTATTTAGAGTCTATCTCGCTTTTGAATCTAAATAAATCTTCCTTTTTAATAAGATTTTCTATTGATCGTAATACTTTTGTGTTCTTTGTAAATAATTCCAATATTTCAGTGAGTCCACTAGTTGAGTTGTGCTATCGTATTAAGACCGATATGAATTAATATCCCTACAGTATGTATTGTATAGAATAGTTTTTGCTGACAAATCCTAAGATTTCCCAGCAGTTTTTTAGGAGTAATTCTGCATTGCATGATCAATTATAATGTGCAACTAACAGATATAACCAATATACATATAACCATTTTATAACCAAAACTCAATTTTTGTTTTAATAATTCGTCACATGAAATGCAAATTTACGTACCATTAAAAAAATCGAAATAGAGTTTTAAAATTTTAACCTCTCGCTGTCAGATATAACCAATATATAACCATTTTATAATCAAAACTCAAATTTTCTTTCAATATGAGTGGTTCTATTATATTGTTTTCCTTCGCTTATAAACTTGTGAAAAGCGATGTTTCGTTATTTTGTATTTAAGGTGACGATATACTATTGTCACCAGTTTGCTGAAAGATGTCACTAGAGTTATTACAACTCCAATTTAGAAGCAAAGTACTACGTATATAAGCTAATCAGCACTATCAAGTGAGGGCTGTGCAAGTGAAGATAAGTTTTAATTTTTCTTAATATTACACTTATTTTATATACATATTTTGAATGTGTATCACTATTGCTAGCATTCCAGCGGAGCAAGTAAAATTCATAAAACTTTCAATTACGTATACGCTATGTCACACGCTCTTTCAAAATAGCAAAATTCACAGAATGACATACCTCAATCCAAACGCTAGTGCTCTGACATATATATATATATACATATATATGTCCACATTCGTATGTGTGAATGAAATTTTAAGAACCCTTCTGAGTTATATGAATAGTTTTAATAGCTGCCACAGTCGCCACAACATTTCGGTAACATATTGGCGGAGCAACTTTTCACCTACACCAACAGCCACAGACATACATACTCAGATATATATACATATATGTATACATAGAAATATGCGTGCCCATTGTTCTAGCCAAACTTGCAATAGAGGTAAACCACTGCAGCAGCTATTAGCACCTAGCTGTCAGAGCAAGTTAACCACCAGTGAAACGAAGATGCCGACAAGAACGACACTGCGATAAGAGAGACTGACGTGTCGCATAAGGTGCGACTATTAAACTTTAGTAATTTTGCGTGCAACGAGCAGAGAATAACGAATACTCGTAACTTCAACAAATGCTACTACGCATACACCCACACGCACGCACACACATTTACATATGTATGTATTTATTGGTTATGTAACGCGGCTGCTTTAATACCTTCGTTAGTAGAGTTTCGGCGACAGCTGGAACTTTTATAATCTTTTGCCAAGTGATTATCATTACCGTTAGTAGAATTTTTTGCTTTCCGCACATTTGCGAGTACACAGCAGTCAACGAAAATCACTTATGACAGACTTATGTTTTTGTTATCATTAGCAGAAGGTGGTAATAAGTTCCATTAATATTAATGCCTTACATGCTTTTCTTTTACACAATGACAAAGGCTTGTTGACCGACTTGAGTTTGGGTAGGTCAGAAGCTATATTATAATATAGGTAGCGCTGTGTACGCAAATAATTTTTCGACTATTCAATGTATACTATATGTACTTATAACTCCTATTCCTGTAATGATGACTAGCAAATTTGAAGGAGGAATAACCCAATTTAAAGCTTTATAAAGCTTTGTTTTAGCAAAAATGTCACTATTTCCCGTTGAGGTGTTCCACAAAGCACTTTCTTCGTGCCATTTATAAAGTTTCAATACTTTCAAGGCGCACAGCTGTCAGTGAAAAACAGCCATTGGCGGTTTCTCGTATTTCATTCATGAGTGACCCAAAAACCTTTACAAATTAAAATAGCTTTCACACGTCTACTTATTATTGTCGGCAATGGGAGAAATGCTTTTGTATGTGTGCGTGTGTGTGTACACTTGCGAATCACACGAATGCATCACCACAACACAATTATGAGCGACAGTAATTTTCCAAACAACAGCAACAACAATAACTGTCCGAAATTTGACATGTCCACTTGTCATTTACAATACCCCAAACACTTGCACGAGAGCACTGCGGAGAGTGTGCCAACACACCAGCAGAGCGACCATTGCCGCCCAAAATGGTCACATGACCGTGTGACCGTACCACTGTGCTACATAATGACAAAGCGTCGCTTCGACCGGTCCATCAGTATCATCATAATTCAACAAGAGTAATGAGAAAATTGCAATCAGCAACATAATTTCCCTTCCTAAGTTTGTGTTTGTTGATAATGGCTTGGGTTTTTGTTATTGCAGCATCAGTGTTGATATTGGTTGACCAAGTGCTTGTAATGTTGTCTGTTTGCCGAACACAATATTTCCATCAACACATTTACTTGGTAATTTTACAAAAACTTAATTAAATTGCTGGATCTCGTACTCCACTCATTTTGTGGTTATGTTTTTGTTATTCTAATTTTAGCTCTCTACCGTTTTACATGAATTTCGTAAAATAAAAGCAACCCCGAACGCAATGTCGATTATTTCAACTAATTATGACGAGATTTCTAATTGTATCTCAGCACTCTCTTCACTTGCTTGACAGTTTTTGTTGTTCGTCGGGGATTGGGGTGGCATACGCCAGTTTGCAACTTAATTGCCTTACCTCAGTAATTATGTGCTGCAAAGTGTTTACTGTGTCGCTCTTAATCAATTTGGTAACCGGAAGTTTCTATAAAAATATTTACAGCTATAAATAGTTAATTATTTATTTTCGAGGAATCGGAGCTAATAATAAAAGTGGAAATATTTTACAAGAATGCTTATACCATAGTAACTGTAGGATTTTACTTCAAATCGGTGAACAAACTTAGTTGCAAAATAGTATCTTCTATTCGCCGTGGCCAATGCGCAAAGGATCATAAATCTCCGCAGAATCTTTCTCTCGAAAACTCGTAACTTCGACTCATCAGATGTTGTCATCGTCTCCTCTGCACCATATAGCAAGACGGAATAATGAGTTACTACTCAGCTGCTAACTCAGTCCAAAATTATTACCAGACCATATAAAGTGGCCATATAAAGAAGCGCAAATTTGGTGTGGGATTCGTGGTGGGAGAGAGCCTCCGTTGCCGAATACTCTCATTCACCCCAGTGGATGAGCGTTTAGCCACATTTGAGTCCACGCCCCAACCGAAGAGAAGGACGATGTACCCACAGATGTCTTCTATAAGCGCTTGGAGCGCACCTATGATAGCTGGCCCCACCACGATATTAAAATTGTGCTTGGCGACTTTAACGCCAGGGTGAGCAAAGAAGGTATCTTTGGCACTATGGTCGGTAAATTCAGCCTCCAAGACGAAACATACCCAAATGAATCGGGGCTGATCGACTTCGCCGGGGCCCGAAATATAGTTATCTGTAGCATGTATTCCAGCATAAGAAAATTCATTAAGCCACCTGGCTGTCTTCGGATCGAAAAACAACTAACCCGATCGATCATGTTGTGATAGGCGAAATACACGTCTCCAGTGTTTTAGATGTGCGTACGCTCCGAGGTCCTAACATCGACTCAGACCACCACCTTGTAGCAGTCAAGATTCGCAGCCGCCTCTGTGCAGCGACAAACGCACGCCAACAAACACAAGGAAGGTTCGACGTCGAGAAGCAGGAGTGCATCTCTGAAAGCACTCGTCAGCAACTCGGTATAAGGGAACTGTGGGACGGTATTTCAAACTCTAACGTACAGCTGCTACGGAAACCATTGGTTTTCGGAAAGTGCAAAAGAACAGCTGGTACGACGAGGAGTGCCGTGTCGCAGCGGAGAGAAAACAGGCTGCCTACCACGCAACGTTACGATCGATCACAACACGTGTGGGATGGGATAGATACCGAGAGTTGAAGAGTGAAGCGAGACACATTTGCAGACATAAAAAGAAAGAGGCCGAAATGCGTGAGTATGAAGAGCTTGATAAGCTGGCCGACAGGGGTAATGCTCGAAAATTCTACGAAAAGGTGCGGCGGCTAACTGTAGGTTTCAAGACCGGAGCATACTCTTGTAGGACCCCCAAAAGTGATCTAGTCACCGATGCCCAGAGCATATTAAAATTATGGAGGGAACACTTCTCCAGCGTGCTGAGTGGCAGGGAATGCATGACGCCAAGAGAAGGCGAACAAACAAGGCGGCGAAGAACTGATAAGGAGCATTCATCAGCTTCTTTATAAAATATGGTCGGACGAAAGCATGCCCAACGATTGGAATTTAAGTGTTCTTTGCCCAATCCACAAAAAGGGAGACCCCACAATCTGCGCCAACTACCGTGGGATAAGTCTCCTAAACATCGCGTATAAGGTTCTATCGAGCGTATTGTGTGAAAGATTAAAGCCCACCGTCAACAAATTGATTGGACCTTATCAGTGTGGCTTTAGACCTGCCAAATCAACCACTGGCCAGATATTCACCATGCGCCAAATCTTGGAAAAGATCGGTGAAAAGAGAATCGACACACACCACCTCTTCGTCTATTTCAAAGCACGAAAAGGAGCTGCCTTTATCCAGAGATGTCTGAATTTGGTATCCCCGCAAAACTAATACGGCTATGAAAAGTGACGCTGAGCAACAACAAAAGCTCCATCAGGATCGGAAAGGACTTCTTAAAGCCGTTCGATACCAAACGAGGCTTCAGACAAGGCGACTCCCTACCGTACGACTTCTTCAATCTGCTGCTGGAGAAAATATTTCGAGCTGCAGAACTTAATCGAGCAGGTACATTCTTTTATAAGAGTACAGCTGCTGGCGTATGCCATTGACCATTGCCCTCAACACAAATATTGTTTTTTAAACTGGCGTCTAGCATTTATCAAAAATGATTCCATTGATTGCTTTGGAATTTTAGTTGAAGAATAATCAGACATGTGAATATAGCCCAACTGAGATTTTTGAAGAATATTGGATAAATATCTTGTAGTAAATTGTAAGAACCTACGATTGAATTAAAAGTTAATATTATTTAAATAAAAATTACATATGTATACATAGCTTAAATATCGATTTTACTAAAATTATTTTAAATTGGTACATTTTCGCTTGAGAGCGGCTATGAGCCTCACTTGCAGAACGTTTACCATAATACCTATTAAAAAGTTTTTCGTCCACTTCCACTTTATTTGCTTAGGTTAATTTTCGCAGTGAACACACATACATTTGCGTAAGTATTCTCTTGACACAGAGTTGTAAAGTAAACACAGAAAGTGGAGAAATAACCCGCTGTGAAGTGAATCAGTTGAACACAATCGTGCTGCTAGCATGAATCGGCAGGAGACCTACTCTGTCGTATAATTTTTTTAGCACAGGAAACTATATTTTTTAGGATCTAATCCATATTTTATAAAAATTTTTGTGCTTCGTTGACAGTGAGAAAAGTGTGTGTCTTAAACTAGTGCCAAATAAGCCAAAATTTTAAAAAAAGTATATTACTCAAATGTACAACAATATTTTGGTTTTCGAATTTTGCGCAACGAAAGAAAATTAAATCTTAAATGGATTATAATTTATCTCCAAATCGTATTGGAACGCATTTTCGACTAGTTCCCTTTTAGTCGAAGAATTCTAGTTATGAGCGATTATTTTTCCAAATAATTCATACGCAACCTTTACCAGTGCCAAACTAGTATTTGTTCGCAACAGTCTATTGTTTCCCATGTAGGCTGCATTCCATAGATATGTAGAATCTCATTGTCCACCTCACAAGTGGCGTGCACAGTATTCTCGTATTTTGCTACACACTTTACAGTTTCAGGCAATCAGCTAAAAAATGTTGTAAATATTTTCTAGAAATGCTAGGATGCACAAGTGTACGCTACGAAGGCCTTACCAACACCAATATATTCTTGTCAGTATGTGTATATGTGTGTGTGTCTGTGTGTTTAAATCTTTTGGAATTCGTTGCTTGACTTATGTCCGTAGGATTTTACTTCAACAATTTTGTTTTGTTTTGTTGCTTCTGTCCACATACTTGACTGGGTTGCACATATGTGCCATGAGTACACTCTCTTTATTTGTATGTGTATATGCGGCTGTTGGGTATTCACTGGCTGTGTGTTTGCCGTTTGCGGGCGCACATACATACATACACACGAAATTCGCAACAGATTTAAAATCCACATTTGCATATTTTAATGGCATATTTTTGTATTAAAAACATCTATGTGGCCATATGTAAATGTACATTAGTACTTTTGCATGCTTAGAAGTGTATGTGTGTGTGTGTGTGTGTGTGAACGGTCTTTGCGTAATGTATTTGTGTGATTAAATATAAACGCACACATTTTTTGAAAAAGTGAACGTAAAATTTGAAATTGTAAAGAGGCGTTCTCTTTTAAAGCGTCTTTCAAGTGGGCTAAAAATAAGTAAACTGAAAATTGTTACAAAATAATTCAATGCAGCCGTAGAACATCCTTGGTTAAGTTGTACCAGGCGTTATTTTAATTTTTCGTTCGAAATTAAGAAAGATTTTGCTTGGAATACTCATTGCGGGCAGATTTGAATTGTCCATCAGTGAAATTGGAACCTTAATTATATAATATGTGTATGTATAGAGCCTCTATATAGAAAGAGATAGAAGTCGACTCTCGGAAACTACGAAATTTATATATATACTCTTGCAAAATTCGTAAAGTTGTCAGAAACGTTGAACAATATTTCCTTTTTTTAACTACGTGACAAAGCTTTTTTTGAGAGGTAAAAAATTATATCTTCAGCTTGAGAAATTTCTTGCCAAAACACAATTCTCTGAGAATATTTCAATTATTGTAGATAACGGCGATTTGTTTGATAATCCGAGTAATAGTGCTAAGAAGAGGCTATATTGAAAGAAATTGAGAATCTCCTCATAAGCAAGGAGGCAGTAGATGGAATGGCTGCCGGAAAGCGGCTGCATATATGCCGGGTTCCAGGTGACAAAGGAATTCCGAGAAACGGAATATATATTATTATTAATATGAAAAAAATAGCTGCTGAAATTACCAAAAGTGCCAATCGCTAAGCTACCGAACCAGTATAGGAAGAACGTAAGACAATAAAACGATATACAATAAAATTTTCGCTTACAAACGAATCAGCAGAAAATAGAACGCTTTAAGGACAATTAGCACCGCCAATATAATGTGCAAGAGCCCCGAAGAAAAACACGCATGCTTTTTACTGACAGGATCTCGAAAGTACTGCAGAACGGTTGTTGGTCCAATCACCGGTCACAACCAACGGGCATCGCAAGCGACAATACAAGCAGTAGGTGCAGGAAAGTAGTCATAAAAGAAGCGTTAGAACATCTTTTATGCTCCTGTCCAGCATTATCTAAAACTTGTCTTAGCTATTAGATTGTCAAATATTCCGCCTTTTTGTCTTATGAATTTCGCGGCTATGTATAAAGCGCTACAGAGCTCGTATCTGGCAATACTATACATCTTTGAAAGGTCTTGATACGAGTATAACCTACAAAACGACGCAATGCATGATTAGTTTGGATATTGTTAGTTCACTAACGCCGAAATTAGCTCTATTTTAAAATTTTCCTTCGTTCCGTGAGATTAATGGTGTTTTGGGGGAACTGTGGAGGTATGGTTTCGACGATTCAGAGCGAGTAAAAACGACACCATGAATAAGCCAGCCGTCGGAAGACCTGTGACCTGTGACGACGAATACCGCTCAAATCATGGCAAACATCGAGTTAGAACGGCATGTGGCATCTCGTGATATCGCCCAGAAGATGGGAGTTAGTCAACAAACCATTTTAAACCATCTGCAGAAGGCTGGATACATAAAAAAGCTTGATGTTTGGGTGCCGCATGATATGATGCAAAAAAACCTTCTGGACCAAATCAACGCCTTCGATATGCTGCTGAAACGGAACGAACTCGACCCATTTTTGAAGCGGATGACGAAAAATGGATCACATACGACAATATCAAGCAAAAACGGTTGTAGTCGAAGGCAGGTGAATCGTCCCAAACAGTGGTCAAGCCGTGATTGACGGTCAGGAAGGTATTCCCATATGGCCAGACACTTAATTCTATTATCTACTGCGAACAACTGGACCGCTTGAAGCAGGCAATCGACCAGAAGCGTCGAGAATTGCCCAACTGGAAGGGTGTAGTGTTCCACCAGGACAACGCCAGACCACACACTTCGTTGATGACTCGTCTGAAGCTACGGGAGCTCGGATGGGAGGTTTTATCCCAACCACCATATAGCCCGGACATAGCGCCAAGTGATTACCACCTGTTTCTGTCCCTGTCCATGGAGAACGCTGTTCTTGGTGTACAGTTGAACTTAAAAAAGGCTTGTCAAAAGTGGCTGTCCGCGTTCTTCGCAAATAAGGAGGGGGGTTCTACAGGGGAGCTATTATGAAGTTGCTGTTTAGATGGAAACAGATTACCGAACGAAACGGCGCATATTTGAACTAAATCCGATCACTGTAACACTTTTTATAAAACATTGAATAAGGAGCAAAAAAGCGTGAGGGAGATATTTGACAACCTTATATTGGGTGCATAAGTACTTCAAGCTTCGCCAATTGTAATTTTTATAAATATCTACATATTATATTTTTGTAAATTTTTTTAATTATGCTTAAACAAATTGTATACTTTGACAAAAATTTATTTCACTTTTTTCAGTACAAGCGTGTGAATTCACATCGCACAATGGTGTTTTACGCACAAATATTTAAATGAAATACACAGTTGTATACGCGTGTAAATACAAGCATGCAAATACCGATACAAACACCACTATATATATATACATATATATATATGTACGTGTATAAGTAAGTAATATACATATGTAGGCTTGTGTGTATGCCGCATGTCATCGCCTGTAATTCGTGTTTAATTAAATCGACAATATAACAAAAGTTTCATTTAATTTAAATTGTGACATATAGAAAAATGTATTGGCAGACAAAATGTAAAACGCTGCGCATTATGCTGCCGCCGATGGTGTATTTACGAGGCTGCGCTTGTTTTCGAACATTAATTACAGACTTACATGCTTACGCTTGGTATAAACACGCATACGTACATATCGAATTTTCAATGCCACGCTTTATGTGCGTTTACATATTTAGTGTCATACTTCGCTTGTTTAATTGACTCAGAAGTTCACAAATGGCTCATGCATAAAAATGGGAATATCAGTTGTTGAATTAAGTTTGAAGTTAAGGTTGTTGAAACTTTAAAAATTAACCATTTATAATAAATTCTCTGGCAATAAGTTAAATAAATTTTCTCATATTTTTGTTCCAGCACCGTTTGGGAATCACTGACTTTGTGTTCCTGCATAATTTCACAGTTGCTATTCACATTTTATTGCCGTAGCTTACACATTTCTCTACATAAAACATTTTTGTACTGGATATGTTGCAAATTTTATTGCCGTTTTGCTGTTGCTGTCGCTATGGCTGTGGCTGTGGCTTTTGTGTTTGCACTCCGGAGATTCCCATGGCGATTGATTGAACAATATAATTACATACGTGCATTTTGTTATCATAACAATTATATATTTAAGAATAAGTTATTGCATGGGCAACGCGATAACTTGGCGCTATGTTACGGTATTGCTTAGCTATATGAAGCTAATTTACCAGTTTAGGAAGAAAATTAACAACACTTAAAATACTTAATTTAACTGTAGTCTTTATATACATATTACCCTTAATATTTGATCTTAACCTTTATATACGTATGCAATAGTGCTTCGTTTGTGAACTTATTTTTGTAATAAAACAGAAAACGAGTGAAGGATCGGCATATTCCTCATGGCGCTACCAATTCTCTCATTATTCCAAGTTTCGAACCCGAGTACCCTCTGTGGAGCATAAATATAATAATATTTGTATAAATTCAGGGAACTTAGGATAATACGGAATGAAAGATGCTTAAAAAGTTAGTATATGTTTATATAGAATAACAAAAATAGTACAAGTATGTACACAATTCCAAACCAAACAACTTCAATACCAAACCCACGGTTAGGATTTGAATGATATCTTTCTAATGAGTACCAGATAGCTGATGGCTTCATTGGAATGAGAGTTATTGTAAAGTCACAAAACTCAATTGAAATGATTTCTGAGCAAGCTATCCAGTCGGCAGTCCTTAATTATATATACATACATATGTATATGTATATTTCCAGTTACTTGAAAGGGACTGTCGTTGCACCAATTACGTAATACTAGCACTAAGAGACTAAAAGAGAGCTTTAGGTGCAATTCGAGCATTCAAAAGGCTCTTCAAAATAGATTTTTATTTCGCAGAAAGTCGCACTTGATGTCATATTAAAGATGGGTTTTAGAAAACAGTAACATAATGTTTAATTAGAATTAAATTTTATTAATTTTTTAACTGTTCTCTAAATAAAGTCGTATTTCCATGAACCTATAGATTATGTCTTCTATAGATTAAGTCTTTCCAGCAAGAAATTTGTACAAAATTTCAAGTTCGAAATAGAAATAGTGAGTATTTCACTACAAAATCGATGGGCTAACTAAGTCAAACAGAGCCACAACTGTTTTCAAAACGAACCAAGTTCAGTAGGACAAGTAAAGCTGCAGTTGTTTAGAAGATGAAAAAGAAAGAAAAATCGGAAATATAGTTTGACTTTCGAAGGCTGGCGCCCACATTGAATGAAATTCACTATATGCTTTTTTCTTCCAGAATTATTAAGGCATTTATTTAGTTAATGCACAATGTAATACTCGCTTTTAATAAACTGACAGCACGACTTCCGTTAGGTCAATGCTGAAAGCTAGACGATAACGATGCTGCCAACTATGTTACGAGTTGCATTATGCAAACGAAGACTGATTTGCGAGTAAAATTGCGCTGCTGTCAAAGCAAAGTGACGCGTGAATATTTCTTTCAACAAAATCTGAGAAGATGAGTGAAAGCAAGAGATGAAAATAGGAGGAGACAGAGCAAAAAATGCAAGCGTTTATTAATGTTCTGAGAATATTGTTATTAAAAGGCTTGGACAAAGCATTACTCAGTGCTGTGGCAAGTGGAACTTGGCAAAGGTCCGACAGAAAAATATTTTTTGTGAAAAGCAAATAGTTGACTGTGACGGAAAACATTATTTCGAAACGTGAAAAAATGTAGTTTCATGCAGAAGGAAAACGTATTTCAAACTAAAAAAACAGACTTACAAACAAATTAAATACAATCGTCACAGTCCATGCACATATCGTCACCTGAAATTCAAAATAACGTATCATAAAAAAATTCGAAATTGAGTGTCTTATTGATTATGATTAACTGCTTCAAATAACAAACATAATATTACATATGTCCAACATTTTCATGTTCTGCGCTCAGATATGAACCAGTTTTAACCAATATTAAAAATTTGTTTCACTCATGTTCCATTTTATGTCGTGTTTAATTCATGCCACTGTAAATTTCCAAAAATGTTGTTACGTTATTTTGCATTTCAGGTGACGATATAAAGCTTTGAATGAGTTTAAAGTGAAAAAAAATTTTTGGACTTTTAGACATCGGTTCTTATTTCAGTCTTTATTTTCTTTAATTTTGTTTTTTTACTTTTTGAATTAAATGTAAGATATAGTACCATATGCCACCGATAAATTAATTTAGCTTAAAGAGTTTTGGAGCCAAAGCCTCGCTTCAAGATAATCGCTCAATTCATCATTCTAAATACTATACTTATTTCACTACATTTGCGTATTCCGTAATACATTTCACTGAAGTTATTCTCGCACTATCGCTTCCGATCACACTAATTTGAAATTGTTGCCAAATTACACTTGTAAATGTCACGTACTGTCTTGACGCATCTGCTGCACCGTCGTGTTCAAGTAGCCACAGCTGCGCTTATGAATGGTGCTAATGTGACCACAGCCGAGCATAATTTGACATGGGTGCAATGGTCATGTGACCTACTAAATTGACCCTCTAGTTGGTGAGTTGTCTTGTAACTGTATGTAAGCAGCGTAGCTTGATAAATCTCTGCATATATCTGATCTCGAAATTCCGCTATTTGTCACCTAAGTTTAATATTTTGGATAAGAACTTATCAATAAAGAATACAGGATATAAAATTATGTAGTTGAAATATAGCTAGGAGTTCTTCAGCACTTTAATTACACAAATCTGAACGTGTCAACTTTGTTTTGCAGTAAACGGAATTGTCAGTCTACCAATAATAAGGAGGTCTCAATAAGTGATTTGAATATCTGTATCAGTACTATCTTTAGTTATATGTAGCGACGATGTCTGAACTCCCTAAAATTGCTTCGAATTATAACTACTGGGTTTTAGATCGCCTGAGATGAGTCCAGGCCTGCCAAGAGAAAAATACCCCTCCCTACAGTCCTTTTGAAATCTGTTGATTACCGTGTTTAAGTATTTGAACATGTCAATTAAAATCGTCTAATATTTAATTATTTTGAACTTAGAAGTGAGCCTGGAAATTTAACTTCTTTGGTGCTGCAAGAACTGGTTGTTGTTGTAAGTGTTGTATAGTTCCCGTTAGGGTTGAAAGGCTTAGATAAGTTGTTATCGAGATCATCCAACCGTAGGCCCAAACGATCTAACCTCGTTCGGATCGGTGAGTTTTAGATTAAGATAGAATAATTGTTTTTCGACCACAGCTCGGAGTTAGACGTTAGCTTTGTTTTATTTTATGAGGAGTTTTAAATAAAGTGGACTCTGAAAACGATCATACAAGTATATTACCAATAGTATAATTCTCTAATAGTTTCTCTTAGCGAATTGGTGATTTTTGTGTAGAACTACTGTTTAACGAATTATTGACTAACTATTGGTTTTTTAAAACAGAGTTATCTGTTGCGAATCAACATTATCGATATGAATCTTTGTATAAATTAGTGAGACATTTATAAGAAAGTCGATTTTTAATCTACCGATTTTATTCACATTTTCTCGCATAATTTGACATGATTTCTCAGCTTTTCTAATTGAAATACTATATAGGTATGTATATTTCAAGTATAAAAATATTTAAAAATCGTTTTTGAAAATTATGCAGAATTTATTCAAATCTTGCTGTTCCCAGTCTTCTGGATCCCTTTAAATTTATTCATTAACTTATAATCTCTCATTCAACAGCTGCGCCTTATTTGTTTAATTAGCGTAAAAATACTTAAACGAATTGAAGCGCTGCAAAATTGTGTAACGAATTTTTGATTTCAAATTGTTTAGTATACGCTGTCAAATATTCATAGTCGGCAGTGTAACTTTTCCATTATGCATATTTTGTACCCTTTCTACAGCGCAGCGCTCAAGCAGTTCACAATTTTTAATTACATTTATGCTAATTAAGGAATTAAAGGCATGGAGCAATTTATGCGGCAAACGTTGGTTTAGGGAAGAAGGCTTATTTAAACGAAGAAAGAATACAAAAGTGATTACATTATAAGCGGAGATGTTTTACCACCATGCACAGGAAGTGCAAATGTCTCATTAAGAAGTGATGATGTGACCTGCTTTGTTATTAGAATGTTTAGCGTGTGTTTGTCAAATTAAGAAATGCTGGAATATGCTCACATATACTTTCTTTCTACAAGTATAATGTTTCGTTTTGATTTTTTGAAGTTTTTGTTAATAAGTCATCCCTCAGACTTATAAACAAATTCTTTTCATTCTCTAAGGAATTAATGTGTTCTTTTATGTTATATGTTGCTTTCTAACTTCACAACTTTTTCAGCGTTTTTTAAGTGAAATAATTATGGCAGTTGGATTGAAAGAGCTTATTTTATCTTTCTTTATATTCCATTTTTAGTTTAAATAATGCTGTGAAATAAGGGAACTGTGGGACGGCATTTCAAACTCCTTACGTACAGCTGCTACCGAAACCATTGGTTTTCGGAAAGTGCAAAAGAACAGCTGGAACGACGAGGAGTGCCGTGTCGCAGCGGAGAGAAAACAGGCTGCCTACTTCGCAACGTTACGATCGATCACAACACGTGCGGGATGGGATAGATACCAAGAGTTGAAGAGGGAAGCGAGACGCATATGCAGACAGAAAAAGAAAGAGGCCGAAAAGCGTGAGTATGAAGAGCTTGATAAGCTGGCCGACAGGGGTAATGCTCGAAAATTCTACGGAAAAATGTGGCGGCTTACAGAAGATTGTAAGACCGGAGCATACTCTTGTAGAACTCAAGGAGGTGATCTAGTATCTGATGCCCAGAGTATACTAAAATTGTGGAGGGAACACTTCTCCAGCGTGCTGAATGGCAGTGAATGCATGACGCCAAGAGAACGCGAACCCGATTTCCCAATTGATGATGATGTAGCATACGTTCCATTGCCCGACCATGAAGAAGTACGAGTAGTAATCACCCGTCTGAGGAACAACAAAGCGGCGGGTGCCGATGGATTGCCGGCCGAGCTATTCAAACACTGCGGCGAAGAACTCAGAAGGAGATTTCAAAGCTGCTTTCGACAGCACGAAAAGGAGCTGCCTTTATGCCGCGATGTCTGAATTTGGTATCCCCGCAAAACTAATACGGCTGTGTAAACTGACGTTGAGCAACACCAAAAGTTCCGTCAGGATCGGGAAGGATCTCTCCGAGCCGTTCGATACCAAACGAGGTTTCAGACAAGGCGACTCCCTATCGTGCGACTTCTTCAATCTGCTGCTGGAGAAAATAATTCGAGCTGCAGAACTTAATCGAGCAGGTACCATCTTCTATAAGAGTGTACAGCTGCAGGCGTATGCCGATGATATTGATATCATCGGCCTCAACACCCGCGCCGTTAGTTCTGCTTTCTCCAGACTGGACAAGGAAGCAAAGAAAATGGGTCGGGAAGTGAACGAGGGCAAGACGAAATATCTCCTGTCATCAAAAAAACAGTAGTCGCATTCGCGACTTGGCTCTCACGTCACTGTTGACAGTCATAACTGTGAAGTTGTAGATAATTTCGTCTATCTTGGAACCAGCACAAACACCACCAACAATGTCAGCCTGGAAATCCAACGCAGGATAACTCTGGCCAACAGGTGCTACTTCGGACTGAGTGGGCAATTGAAAAGTAAAGTCCTCTCTCGACGAACAAAAGTCAAACTCTATAAGTCGCTCATAATTCCCGTCCTGCCATATGGTTAATGATTAGCTGTTGTATTTGCTTAGGTCCTTCACTTTGTTTTTATTAAAATGATTAAAATTCATCAGCTGATTGCTATTTTAGCCAAGCACACAACCAATTTTGCAGTGTGGACAACAACCTGTAGTGTTGCATTCCAGTTTCAACTCTATTTCAATTCGACTAAGAATTAATTTAATAAAATAAGGTTTTTATATTGTATGGTAAATCGATTTAAATTAGCGCTTTAATTGGGAAAGGGCATTGATCAATTGACGAAAGTGCGAAAAAGCTATAATAGAACAAATCGTTAATTGCTTGATTAGTAGATTAATGATAAAAAATGTATCAGAATATTTCGTGAAATATAGGTCTTCCTTATTTACTTTCCGGGCCAGATTTCAATTTAGCTCAATTTGAATTGCTTAGCCGAGATTCATGTTAAATATAATATAGTTGTAATACTCGCAAATTGAGTAAACTCACGTCTTGATTACATTACCTTCGCTAATTGTCGCTAATTGTATAGCGACACTTGCGTTTTGGTTCTTCTATTGAATGCTCATGGAAAAATTTCTAAGACGAATTTGCGAAGGTATTACGAGGTGTTTAAACTATTTCTCAGGATTACTTTTAGTGACATTTTACTAGAGATCCTCATATGCAAAATCTTTATAACCAGTAATGAGCCGGTTCAATCATAAAATTGTTTCATAAAGAAAAGGTAATATAATTTGCCATTGAAGAGCTGCCACCCCAATTTAAGCACTAATTAAATGAATCAGCGCTGCCGACACGAATACTGGTAACAGGAACAGGCAGAAAAATTGTAGAAATGAAATTGTAATCTCACTGTTTAAGATGTATTTTGCTGGTGGCGATTTCTCGCTACATACTTTTTGCCTTCTCTCAACTTACGCTTCGCAATATTGCATTACTTTGTACCGGCAATTCGCTGCTCACTTTCTTTTGCTACCCTCTTTTGCGTTATTTTCTTTCAATTTTACTTTTTTTCACCAGAAGCTATGACAAAGCGTTTTAGGTAATACCTAACTGCGTCTGAACGTAAAAGGTGTAAAAGCGTTGTACCAGCAGCGACAAAGTGGTGCGGACAAAGCGCTGGACAAAAATCGGTGGTAAAACGATGGTAAAATCGCGTTTAACGAGGTGTTCTAGTCATTAAAGAAGATGTCACATTTTTTAATGACACAATTTTTTCTTTGAATTTCTAATAAAAATTAATTAAGAGAAAATGAATTGCCAGGAGGTGTTTAAAGAATATCATTATGTGGTACTTAATTTCTAGAAAGTATGAGACAAAATGGTAAGCGGGCCAAACAGTAAACAAATTGTGAGCTGGGAATATGAAAAATATTTAGCGGTGCAAAAATAATAAGCAACTTTTTCAAGATTATGTTGGCAACACCTTTTCTCATGCAAAATATGCGTACAATTTGAATTTTATTTATAAAAAGGAAGATACAAAAACGATTTCTCTACATCTGTCATCTCGAATGCTCCACTCGTATTATCGTATATTTTAAAAATGAATTACTATGTCTACCAAACCGCCATATTTACAAGAACCTTCACCGACAGCACAATATCACCGTTTCCCAATGCAATAATTAACAATATGAATTTTTCTAATACGCTAGAAAAATGCTAGAGTGTGAGAATATCAGAATAGAAAGCAAAAACATGTTTAACCGCTGACCAACAGTGCAGCTCAGCGCACCAATAGCAGTCAAGGTCCTGCAAAACACAGCGAAAAGTCAAACGGCGACAATGAGCACTGTGATGCTCGCTTGCTGTTGAGATTTTCCCATTCACAGCCACATACATATATACATATATCTACATACATGTGCTGGTATTTATGTGTATTTGTACTTGTGTTATGTTTATCCGTTAGCTGGCAAGCAATGGCCGTAAACTAGGATATCCCCAGAAGCACACTAAATGCCAAACCAAACTAATTCTTTATATGTGTTTACATGAGCGCATGAGTGTAAGCAAGTGACCTTGTGCTCATGTATACTCCAAGTGGCAAATTGATCCCATGTGTGTATTAGACGAAGAAAAATGTGTTAGACTACACATAACAACAAAGCTTGTGCATATATGAATACTACATATATACATACATATATATGTTATAATATATTGTATGGATGCTTTTATATGGTGCATGGGTATCCAAAGAAGTTTCCATGCTTATGTGGACCGTACTCGCTTGTGTACCCAAATATTATTGCGTATGTGCTGGGAAATTGTAAATAGGAGGAACGGAGAAAAGGTCATTTGACCAGAACTAGCATTCTCAACAATAACGTCACAATTACATAGTAATGAGCAGTAATGAAGCCGTGTTGTCGCAGTTTATAAAAATTGTGATAGATTTGCGGCTGGAGTAAAAATTCTTTGAAAGGGAATACGACTGTAGGATTATTTCTTAACTTCGACTATACTTTTTTCATTATTATATGTGACCTGGTCTACGAAAACGGAGCTAACGTGCGAAAACTTTGGATTCTATCACGTGAAAAAGCATCTCATCTTCCATCTGAATCAACTAAAAAGTGAAAATTGATTTTTTGACACCTAAGCCCCCTTTCCGTAGACCAGGTTACATATATGTTATATTTGCCAGTGTTCTTCATTTTGTATTTATTGCAATGATAATAATTCATCAGCTGATTGCTATTTTAGTCGTGCCCACAACCAAGTTTACAGTGTGGACAACAACCGGTAGAGTTAAACGCAGCAAAATTTAGATAAAAACGCATTTGTGTTGATAAGACTCTAGAAAAGTTAAGATTTTATGGTTGCTTCGTTTCCCAGTTTCGTGAGACAGGGAATGTGCGGCCGTTGGGAGATTCTCAAGTTATTGAAAATAAAAATTTAGTTCAGTTTGCTAGTGCGCTCCGAATTTAGGCATCTTGAGCAATATGTTCATATATGTATAATACGTTACTGTTACTGAGTGATGTCACATTATGTCAATTGCGTTGTTTCTTTGTGAGATCGAACATCTTCTGATTCTTCTTTAAGAAATTAAATATATCTATACCACGATGTAATCGAATTTAAAAACTAATATAAAATTTTAAAGGATAATTGTGCCTACGTGGGTTGGTGTTTATAGTATCCTTCATCGTTCTTAAACATAGCTGCTGTCGCCATTTTGTTGGAGAGCATGTTTTATTTTATTCTAAATATTATGTGAAATTTAAAGTAATTGATTTCTCTTAGAAAAAACTTGTATTATTCGTATCTGAAAATGAAAATTATTTCCAATGTGTTTCGTACATGTCTAACTGAGATTTGACTTTGTGGATTAGTTGATCTGCAAGTGAATAAGAATGAACTCAAAGTTGTTTATACTAAGTTCTGGAAGAGAATTTTTTTTTTTGATAGAATTTTAGATCAGGCGAATAAGCATCATTATTTGATACCCAAAAATAACTTGAACAATAAAATTTTATTATAGCCTGAACAGGGTATATTAAGTTTGCCACTAAGTTTGTTACACCCAGAAGGAAGCATCGTAGACCCTATAAAGTATATGTAAATATGTAAAAGTAATCAGTATGTTGAGCTGAGTCGATTTAGCCATGCCCGTCTGTCTGTCTGTCCGTCTGTATATATACGAACTAGTCCCTCAGTTTTTAAGATATCGTTTTGAAATTTTGCGAACATCATTTTCTCTTCAAGAAGCTGCTCATTTGTCGGAACTGCCGATATCGGACTACTATAACATATAGCTGCCATAGAAACTGAAGGATCGGAATCAAGTTATTGTATGGTAAACTTTCACATTTGACAATGTATCTTCACAAAAGTTGGCACAGGTTATTTTCTAAGGCAACAATGAAATTTCGGAAGAAATTCTTCAGATCGGTTAACTATAGCATATAGCTGTCATACAAACTGAATGATCAAAATCAAAAGCTTTTATGGAAAACTTTCGCATTTGTTGTGGTATCTTCACGAAATTTGACATAGATTACTGCTTAAGGTAATAATATAATCTCCGAAAAAATTGTGCACTTCGGATTACTACAGCATTCCATACACACTGAATACATAGTTACTAAAAGAAATGCATCTGTGAAGGGTATATTAGCTTCGGTGCAGCCGAAATTAACGTTGTTTTTGTTTTTTTTTATAAATATATATTATTATGGCACAGCACTATAAATAAATATAAGTGTATATATATAAATATTAGACATACATACCCATATCTATGCTGAAACTATGTTAACACATTATTGCATATTATACCATAATAATAATAGAAAAATTCTAAATGCAATTTGTTCTATGCATGTTGCTGATGTGCTCTGTAAACATGTATTCATTGATTTAGTTCTTACACTAAGGTCAGCTGGCATCCTTGACCTAAATTGCACATTTATTGCCCGCTAGCGAGTTGTGGGTAAAGCAATGGAATTAGAAGCTCTGAAGGAATACTGTTAATATGGTGACGGTGATGAATTTAAAATTATTTTAAGCAAAATATTCGCATAGATATGTATCTTAAGTACTATGAAGATATATGTATATTGAAAAAAATTTCAAAATTCGACATGAGTGATTTATTCATTTTTTTCAGTTCCAACAGCTGTGTTACTGTAGTTAAATATTTTAATAAAATTCCAATAGTTTCAAGAGGCACAGGCTTTCAGAAAACAATAAGGAATACAAACGGAAAACAGGTTGCACACTGCGTATGAGTAATATAATAAACAACTTACGTAAAGTGAAAGCTTAATTTAGTAAAAATGTATTAAAATTATTCACATAAGCACTTATATACGACAGCACTGTTAGTTCTTGCTTATATATCTAAATATTCGCATCAAACCGGTTTTACAAATATACTTACACACATTCATATTCAAACGTACTGTATTTATGAGCTCAATTTTATATTGCGCATTGTTTTGCTTCTCTGCACATATTTTATTCAAATATCGCAACATACGTATACATGAACACGAAACAAGCAAGATAAAATATAATGTCCAAAAGACGACAATCCAGCATTTAATTGGATAAGTCTAGTACAATTCTGACTGATTTGTAGCTGAAATGGCAGGATGAAGCCAAAAGGAACCGCTGAAGTAATATGCTGCTAATGGCTGGCAATTTGTTATTTGCTCATGTTGGCTTCGCAAGGAAAAGAGTATTTGCTTCAAGGGCAGCTAAATACAATTGCTTACATTTAGATTTGTCAGTAAGTAAGGTGGGGTTGCTGAAATGAAAACAAAATGTAGAAAAGTGGCAATAAAGCGCAGACTTGGCACAACACAAGATAATATAAAGCAATACCAATATAATGCAAACATATATACATACTTAAATATACGTATATATGTGTCTTTATGTGTGTGTGTAAATGTATATGTTGAGAGCATACACCACGAAATGGATTTTTTAAAGGAACTGTAAGATGGGAGTTGTCAACAAAGTTGACGAAAGCGAGCGAAATCTCGGTGACAGGCAGACAATGAGTTGCAGTCAGACTGCAACAGAAAGTAATGTCTGCGAACTGCTTGGTATGTGCTTGTACAACTGCGTATGAAAAATGCAACTTCAAAGTCATGTCACTCATTTTGATTCCAAAAAAGTATACGAAGTTGGTATGATGAGTATATATGTATGTATATGCAGGTACCGTTTGATTATGAAAGCAATAACACAGAACACTCTTCATTATATAAACTTGGGAATCGGCGCTGAATGATAATGTAAGGGTGTTGTTTTTGGGAAAAGGAAGTCATGTATTTTAAAGAGCGAGTTAAAGCTCATTATTGTACACATTACACACATACATTTTTTGAGTTCTGGAAACAAATGGAAGTCGCTGGAGGCCTAATCTGGTGAGTACGGTGAATGCTTCAACAATTAGAACTTGGATTTTAGCCATCGTCAAAATGCTCTTGTGATACGGTGCATCGTCCTAATGAAAAGGATTTTTTTCTTTCTGCAAACCGGATCTTTTCTCACGAAGTTTTTTCTTCAACTGGTCCAAAAGGTTGCAATAATATTCAGAATTAATTGTTTTGCCACTTTGCAGGTAATCCACAAACAAAATTCCTCTCGCATCCCAAAACACTGATACCATAACCCTCTTGGCCGATTTCCGAACACGAACTCGTTTCGAAGCCGAACAACCAATTCACACCACTCTTTACCTCTTGTTTTAATTCAAGTTCATGCCGAAACACACAAGTCCACTCCAAATATTGCTCAGAAAGTCGCATTAGAAAGTGTTTTTGTTCCATTGTTAGCGAATGCGGCACCCATTGTGCACACAGCTTTTTAAAACCCAAAATTTCACTTAAAATATGGCTGACGCTGCCTAATGAGATGTGTAGAGTCTCTACTAAGTCTCTCTCAGTAAATCGACGATCTTCCAAAACTATATCCTGTATTTTGGCTTTGATTTCTGGTGTTAATGCGCTTTTTGACGCCCTTCGTCTTCAAGGCTTGTACCACCACGTTAAAATTCAGCAACCCATTTTTCTACTGTTCTAATTGCAGGTGAATAATCACTATACATTTTTAACGTTCGTTCGTGAATTTCTTTTGGTGCTACAGCTTCCAAAAATAAAATAAAATAAAAATACTGTGACAATGCGACACCAAATAGCTTTAAACAAAGAATGAATTGACAGATTGAAATGATACTTCACATACGTTCCTATGAAGAGCGTACAAACAAAACCAAAAAATTGTGGGCTATTAGCAACGCCCTCTCTTATCGAACGACAAAACTTATTGAACTTCCTGGTAATCAGTATTACAAAAATCAAATTCATATTGTATACATTTTTTTATTCTCAGCTCAATGAAGATCTTTATCATTCTCCCATAAGCGATAAGAGTTTAAATATTCTTCATTAAATTTACAAATTTACTCCTTCGAGTCGGATAACAACCTCGAGCCAAAAAATCCTCTAAAAAGAAGCATACAGGCAAAAAAACAAACAATAATGTTTGGTTCATGAAAGATTAAGTAATATTAGAAAGCACGTTATATGTTCATGGATTTTCATTCATTTGTGTGTAGTGATGTCTTATGAGGTGATAAAAATTTAGTTGTTGCTTATGGTTCTTCATGTGATGAGACATCGCTGGTCGTATAAGCTATAAGACATGAGTTGAAATAGTAATATGGTAGTTGGTCATGCACATTGCTGATACACCATACAATAGAGATAAGTAGTGATGTGACGTGAAATTGCACTTGAAATACTCTAGAAGATAAATTGTGATTTGTTATCGTATGACATGATAGCACATCATAAGGAGTGAAGTAATATGATATGATAATTTGATATGATGGTGATAATTGAAGTGAATTGAAGTACGTATGATTACATATAATTTCCAGTGAAGTGACTCGATATAATATTTTATGATATGACACGAGATGAGTTAATAGTCCCTTCCCACGACAGTTGGGTCAACGTAACCGGAACGGACCAGGTTATTATCCGGCCAAGGATTGTCAACTCGGCAGAATTCTGCCGTTACAACAACAACAGATGTGTTAATAATATACTAGTATAGCACAAATGAGTGATTGATTGATGTGACATATAAAATCATGATGTCGCTTTATATTGTGAGATGACATATAGTATTAAAAAGAAAAGCTGTAAAGAGCAGTGAATAAAAGGCAAAATTTTGATATCATATAACCTTGCACCACGAGATTTGAAGCGACTTTTGTAATTGCCATTTGACATGATTTATTTGATGTTATTTTTGCATATTCATAAATATGACATTCATTAAATATGTATGTGCTATGACATGATGCGATATCATGCAGTGACGTGAATTAGTTGAAAGTGAATTTTTTAATAGCATTCGAGCTGCTTGGAGTACAAAACGATGTGATGTGGTTTATTTTTAAAATAAAATAAAAATTAAAAACTTTTTGTGCTTTAAAAATGTTCTTAAAATTTAAAATATGGTTGTATGTATAAAAAATATACCAGCAAATAAAAGACTTCAAACAGTCGCTGCTAAAAACGAGGCTGCCTTATGTCAGTCCAGTACACTTTTCACTACTCCACACACTTAGACTCCACATATTTGCCGAGTACAGAAACAATATTTGTTGAAAACCTTAAATATGAATGACCACGCAACCCTTTCTAGTATTTTATTTACTTTGGTCCACTCCAACAGTCTACGGCTGCAATAAGGATATTTGTATGCAAAGAAAATGTTGGCAAGCAACTGCTGAAAAAGGGTTTTTTAACAAAGAGTAAACACAAAGCGATATATGTCTGCAACTACACACAAATGTTCCCAACCAACGTATATTTTTGTTTATGCTCATTGTGAGTCCTTATTTACAGGATGCTGCATTGTTATTGCTGTAGTCAAACTTGGTCACATCTTCGGTTGAGTTGTAACGGCGCCACCGTTGTGTTTGACTGTGTAAGCTTAGTTGTTGCTTTCTGGTTGCTTCTAAAAATATACAAAAGATTCTTCGAATGGCCAAAGGTAGTACAAGTGCAACAGGAGAAAGTTCAAAATTGAAATGAAAAATTTTGTAAAATGATTGAGTTGTGTGGCGAACAAATAAGGGTATGTGTGAAACCACTGCACAGACAACCATTTATTCTTTAGTATTCCAGGTAAATTAAAATGACAAAATTTCATATTTTCTCATGTGTTTACTCCTGCGCTATTGACGTGCGGCAGTCTAGACTAATTTGTTAAAGGAACATTTCATGTGTCAACTAATTTTGCTTGTATTTCTTGGTGCTTTTGCAAAACGAATTTCGATGAAAACTGGAATGAAAATCGTTATTTATAGCAAGCAAATAAAAGAGCAGTATATATGCAGTACTTTAGGGCTTTTAACTGTCGATGTTTTAGACAAATATGTTCAGGCCCATTCTTTACTGCTTCATGCAGTTAGCTAATAATGTTGCAGTGGATTTGGTGGGAGAGGGTGTGAGGAAGGCTGCTAGTTCTTAGTCGTAGCAGTAACTTCTGAAATATCCTAAGTTCTTGCTTGAAAGTCCTCATTATAGTATTTGGTTGATTCCAATATCAAAGGCAGCACCTGCTATTAAAACGGCCTCCTTATAAATGAATACAAAGTAATTTTCATAAGCAACAGGTTGTGGCCACATTTGTGTATTGATGAATTTTTTCAAAACTCTTCCTTTCAAAACTAAACTTTATAACACTTCCAATAAATAATGATCAAAGCAATAATTGAGCTAATAAAATTAGATTATGTTTTATTACTTTAGCACTCAGCAGCAGCAAGTAGTAATCCATATCGCTTATGCTAATACTTTGCTTACAATTTATTAATTTATTTTTTCTTTTTTCATTTTCTAAACGGTGAGTGGCCTGAGGCGCTTATCCGCCACTTCTTTTTCAATTTTCTCCTTTTAATGCCGCAAACTTTTATGCTCAACTTAATAAAAATTAAAACATTATACGCAGAAATTTCATTAGGCAAATGCGCGTTACCCACAAAATGTGTTGCATACAAAATAACGGCATATACACACATACCAACACAGACTTGTGTAGCTGCTATGAAGCCATTTGTGTGTGTACTTGAGCATTATTTCGCTATTGAAGGCCATTTGCGGAAGGGTCGCGCTGCTCCCGCTTTAACACTTTACAACTTCACAACAAAGGCGGTGTTTATTATGTGGTGCGTAAAAGAGGGTTGCGGCATAACAGTAAATTACGTGCTGTTGGGGTGCGGTGAGCTGCACGGACGTCTGCGCCAATGTTGTATGCATGGCGGGAGCACTTTGAAGTCCACCGTCAGCAATACCATTAAAACTCAGCAGCAGACAGGGGGGTGTGGTACTTTGCAGGGGATTCATTCGTGATTTTTTTTTCTTATTTTAAGGGATGCCAAGGTGCGTGCTGAAGCAGTCTTTAATGTACTGCACTCGTAGTGCTTTGTTGCTTAATGCTCGTTATCATTGATGTACTTATATGTATTACTTGCGCACTCTTCTATACGTTTATCAGACTTAATTGAATATTGACTCACTGTCAGTGCATTTTCTAAGCAGTTTGCTTTGGTAAACAATTAATAAAGCCAGAGGTTTTATATCATCTAAATTCTAAAAATGATCTCCATTGAGTATGGAGAAAAAATATTTATTAGCATATACAATACTGAAACTGTCAGACTTATAGATTCAAGAGTATTATTGCTAGCAAACTTTTATTACTTTTTCATGTGAGGTTTGGAAATAGACTTGTTCCTTTGATCATGGAAGCTCCCCAGTATGGTATGTGGGAAGTACTTAAGGAGCATATGCTAATCAGTTGCGAGAGATAAACTTTAATCCGACATATGTGATCTAAAAGTCCTCTAAAGCGTCAGTAGTTAAGATCTATCCGTTCGGTGTGTTTTGGTGTGACCGCATGTAACTGCCTTAGAGTATGCCTTTTCCTTTATAAAAGTGTTGCAGAAAAAGACTGAGTTTTCGCAATAGAGAGCTGAATATCTGTAAGTAACGGTAAGAAATATATACAAATACAAATACTTTTAGAAGTCCTTGTCCATTTATATGGTATTTGTAAACATTTGTAGAGCAATTCACTTTTATGTGAAAGCACATTATAAATTCTTGATGTGAGATACAAGCAAACATTTCAGATTGTATGAAAGTCAAGAAGAAAAACACTTTAAATGCTTCCAATAAAAGTGCACCTGAGTGCAAGGAAGTCGAAATATATATGTGGATATTTTAATATACTTAAGTGCATTGAGAGTGAAAGTGTAACTTTGAGAGCAGTGGAAGGTCAAAGCAACTTTTGCAACTATTAAGTATTTAGGTTTTATATATGTGTGTACATATAAAGCGAGCGAATCGTACACATATATATCTATATATAAGGATGAAACATTACATGTGTAGACATATAAATCTTATGTTATAATATATATGTTTGATCAAGCATGTTGGTTATGGCTTAGAGCGACATCTATTGAGAGTTTAAATAAAGTCGCGGTATAGATAAAGTATACTTCTGTTAGCAAACCTGTAAAACAGGCAGTTTTAAGAATATTTCTATAAGAGTTTTACCGAAAAAGTACAGCAATTAAGAAAGCATTGAAATTGCTATAGAGCTCTTATAACATATCCTCATATGGGTATGAACAAGCACATATACAAACTCGTGCATATACTTTCATGGCAAAGTAAAATTGAGCGCTTGAGAGCTTTCTAAATAAACGCGATTTGAATAAGCACGAGTAAATCAATAAGGAACAACAACAACAATATACTTGCTAAAGTGCCAAGTGAAAAAGTTGGAAGCATCGTTATTAAAAAATTTCCGACCAAACCATAAAGCAATTATCCACTAAGTTTGACTTCAAGAGCAATTGAAATCGAGCGGTTATTGTTCAATTGAAAAAATTAAAGCGTTGGCAAAGCAGGGTAGAAATTAAATATGATACGTTATAACGCAGCTAAACGCAATGAAAATGTTGGATGTCAATTATGAGTTATTCCACATTCGGAAAGAAGAGTTTTAGTAATGTAGAGCAGCTTAAATAATTAGCGTGAAAAAGTGCTGAACAAATTTTTTACTAAAACTTTATTTTAGTTCGTAAAAATTTTATTAAAATTTTATTAATTTTTTTTATTGTGATATTTTGTAACTGAGTTCTTTTTAAATTAAGGTATCTTTACTTTGCATGAAACATTTCGTAAGGTCGGCTGATTACTGAAAATTAAAAAAAAAAATAATAATAAAAAAGAAAATTATTTGAGAAATAAAAAATTCAATACTCTCTCACAATCTTAACACTACACAGACACATAAAGTAGAACGAGTAGAAGGAAAATTAAAAGTTGTCTGATGGGTTTTTCACTACTTTCAATTCAAAATTATTATGCACGCAATTATGTCAACAATTTTCCATAACAACAATGCTACTTATTTTGGTATTCTATCTTCTCTTCTTTCATTTGTCGCTGATGAATGTAAATATAGAAGTTCATAACGCTTAACTGTAATGGGCGGAAGTAGGAGCGCACAAACAAAAGAAGAAAATAAGACAAAAAAGGCGCAGAGAATAATTATTCAAAACTGGCATAGCAAAATGTGTTTACTAATTTTCTTGAAAGGGCAGAAAAAAGTGGTATACAATAAACAATTCGCGAGAGTACTAAATGTAGCTCGTTTCAGCGACCAGTCAGTGGACGTCTGCCCGCTGCCTGGCTGCTAATTAGAAGCAAAAGTTTAAGAAAAGCCGAAGACAGCATGCCACGCGAACAGCCAGAGTGCGCTAGTAGCCGCTTGTTAATAGCAGTAAATTGCAGCAAAGCAAAAATATTTAAGAGTCGTGAAAAATTCGAACAAAACATGACACGAAGCGCGCCAGTGGAAGGAAGTTCTTTCGAGAATTGTACAAAATGTGCATAATGAATGGAAATAAGCACAACAACAATTACATTTTCGCCTTTTTATCACTTGCTAGGCGTTTGTCGAGTGTGAACTGGTATAATACTATTACTACACATACAAAACGAACGACGAAGTATGTACCTGATATAATTCCATTTCCATTTCAATAAATTATAAATTCAGTCGCACAGTGTATTTATTTATGTGCCGGAATGCACTGGAGACGTTACAATGTCAGCGGCAAGTGTTGCAAGTAGATGAAGTTTCATGCAGTAAGTTTGTTGTAGACGGCATAATTTACAATGTAACGGCGAATTGAAGTTAATTAGTCTGCATGCAAAATGAATAAATAAGCGCTTGTAGTAAATTAGCAGATGAAATGAAGAAATAAAAGCAAAACAGACGGAAGTAAATCGAATTTTGTTTTGGGCTCCTAACATTTATCACATGCTGTACTTAAAAATAAAAATTATTGTTCGTCAAGCCATGATTGATGGTTAAGAAGATTTTCCAAAGTGCTAGGTGGAATTGGCATATAATTGTTTACTATGAGCTGCTCTCTGACGGTCAAACTCTTCATTCGGAGCTGTGCTGTCAACAATTCGATTACCTGAAAGAAGCAATCGTCCAAGAGCTTTGGTCCAGCGGAGTGGCATTTTGATCCATCACGAAAATGTCAGGCCACATATATCGATAATGACATACTAGAAGCTCTGGAAGCTTAGTTGGGAGGCTCTTATGCATCCACCTTACAATCCGGATCTGGCTTCAAGTGATTATTACCTCTTTTTATCTATGACGATTGAGTTTGCTGGTGATGCATTCGCCCCAAGAGAAACTTGCGAAAATCGACTGTCCAAGTTTTTAGCCCGTAATGTTTTTAAATCTTTCAAGCAAAGCTCAAATATCATTACGGTAAAACTGTTCATCTTGTGATGCTATCTAAGAATCATGCTATTTTTCGATGTCATCTCTTTCAGTGAGAGCATGTGCTATCGAATGGATCAAATATTAATCAGACGGTGCAATATCTGGTTAATGTGATGAATGGGGTAGGAATTCCCATTGAAGCGTTTCTAGATAGGTTTTGACTGCTTTGGCAACGTGAAGCTAAGCATTCTAATGCAGCATAATCACATTTTTGTACCTCTCCTATTATTGGGGTGGCTTTCCGCCTAGTGCTTGGTACAATCTCTTTAATTGAAGTCGATATTGGTATCCATTGATGGTTTCGTTTGGCTTCGGTATCTCATCATAAATAACACCGGTTTGGTTCCCCTAAATATACAGCACAACACTCGGAACGTGAATATTCGATCGAAGCAACTACGTTGAAGCATACACTTTTCCCCACACGTTTCGATTCGATGAAAAACTATGTCACTTTTGCTGTAGAAGCAATTTTTCGCAAGTGAAAATGCCACATTCAAAGTTCATTGCTTTCAAATCATAAGGAACCAAATTTCCTTGTTTCTGAATCATTCACTAGCTATATAGTTGCTCTTAAATTACTTGGCGTGTGACTCTCAATCCTGAAGCAAGCTCTTTTACGTCACCAATGTGGAAACACAGTTACTTTTTCAACTGTAAAGGTTATGTTTATCAAGTTTTTTATTATAAAAATATTATTAATGTTTTCTAGCTTGTTTAGAAAAATTTTTATTTATTTTGACGGATAGTATTGAGGGACAGGATAAATTTGAACTAAAAGCCTTTTCATAGAATAACAAATTTTAAGCTCAAAAACTTCAAGGAAAAGTAAATAATATACTTTTATATAATATGTACGCTGGAAATAATAATATAGCATAGTTTGAGTAAGGGTTAAGAGTGTCTTCTACTTTACGAAAATCATCTCCTCATATAATTAAATTAATTTCACTTAAAAGTTCAAAACATTTCATTCATGAATCCGCTAAAATAGAATAAGTAATAAGTAAGTGAGTATTAAATAAAATAAGTAAGTATGATAAGCGCAAAACAAACATGTGATTGTGCTTACAGTTGAACCACCATCAAAGTGCCTCATCAAATAAAACAAGACAGTGTGTCAATTATTAGTTCACTATTTGCACAAATGAGAGCGCGAACTTTGCTTTTTCAACACTGCATATATAAAGGAATTAGTCTACAAAAATAGTATATTAACTGAGTGAATATGTTAAAGCAGTGCCTACTGGAAAGCCATCGTTGAGCCTATTTATGGATTTGGATTATAAAAGAGAGAATGGAATTGAGAGTAGCGAAGTCATAGGCAGTGTCAGAGCAGAATTATATACTGTTCTCAAAAATTCATGACCGGTAAGCGCATTATACTTGCGTATCATAAAACTGAACTTAAATTAGACTTACATACATGATATTAATCACAGTCAAGAGATGTTGAGACCAGTTTGAAACACGCTGTCAAATCTTCATAACAATAGTAAAATTTTCCAGTAAGGTTATTTATTGGCATACAGGTTTACTACAGCAACCCTCGCCTTGCAAACACCATAAATTTCTAACTTTTATCAACTTTCCCTGTACAAAATTCATTTATTTATATATATTTCTTAACTTTTACCTAAAGTATTCTAGATGCTGATTTGATGTTTGTTTGTGTACGAAGGTTAGCTCAACGTGTCTATATCTAATGCGTAATGCGTATGCCAATAAGCGTGTTAGTCTTTTGCAAACTTGATGTCCTTTTGCTCTGCTACTTTTCAACCGTTTCAAATTTGATTCGCTCTTCATTTGTTTATATTACATTTTAGCTGTATTTATGCGCTCCTTTCAGTTGAGAAGCTGGAAATTTATTTAATAACCATTTCTATGGATTTATTGAGGGTTTACTTTGATTTCTAGGAGAGAGGTAAATTGGTTAGAAAATTAATATATAAAAGGCTTTTGTGGAAAATAATATAATGAAAATGACATCTAACGAAATGCGGCATTAATTATTGCTGATTTTCACGAAGTAATCGGCTAAGAGAGTGCGGGAATGGGTCAGCGCGAAGATAAGAGTAAAATATAAATATTATCAATACTGAGAGGATATTTTAACAGCCCTGGTAATGGTGTTCTGAGGAACATCTCATTTTGTTTTGAATCGCTTCTCAGTTTACAATTCATTCAAATTTTTTATTCAATGTTATGACTTTGGTCTAAAGAACTCTAGATAGATATACCATTATAACGATAAACTTTGATTTATGCTTCTCGAAAATATACAAATTTACGATAAATATTTACAATATTTGCTGAGCATTTCGGGATGACTTTTGATTGATCAGTTTGTATGACCGCTATATGCTATAGTGGTCCGATAGCAACGATTCAGATAAATGAGTAGCTCCTTGGGAAGAAAGCTACGTGTGCAGAATTTCAGATTGATGTTTCACAAACCGACGGACTGATTCGCGTATATACAGATGATCAGGTTATGGTTAAATTGACTCAGCTTGTTACGCTATTTAGTTATCTATGCTTATATTTGTATTTGTATGTATTTTTAGGGCCTTCGAAGCTTCCTTTAGATTTTTACAAACTTAATATAGCCTATTCAAAGTAAAAAAAGGAAAATAATTATACTTTGAGTACAATATGACTTTGAGAAAACAGTGATGGGGGCGTATGAGTAACATTTGAGTAAATTTTACTTGGAGGATGCTAAGTAACGTATGAATCTAAATATCTACATATATTCAAATATCCATAGGAGTAGAATAAGTGAGTTCTTCGCAGTTTCTTCATCAGAGTCGGTGTTGCGTGTGTTATCAATCGTGCCAGCTACATACTGGCATTCATTATATGACATGTGTAGTAGTACAAAAAGAAGCTCATGCGCCTGCATTTCATTAGCGTTGATGAGTGGCAGTTAGGTGTACGTACAGCAGATCACATTGCAGACCACAGCTGCCATGTCAAAGCATACTCGACGCTTCACAGCATAACACAAAACTGATGGCCCATTATGTAATCGTATATATGTGTGTGTAATATAGCATGCGTTATATATATATATATGTAGTTATATCTGAGATCTACATATGAAATATATATGTATTTATGCCGAATTGTGTTTTGCTTTAACAGACGTTGGCATTGATGATATTGTTGATGCTGGTGAAATTTATTTATGATGAATGTGTTGATGATAAATTAACTTATGTTGCGCACATTTCCTATTAGTAGTAATATTCTAGATAAATAGTAACTGTATGTTATTAATTCATGCAGCATGAGTGGCAGTATTTCTATATATTGCTATACTGTGTTTAATATAATGCCACAAGGAAGAGGAATATTGATTTTTATGTATAGCGTTTTATTGTATGTAGCATTTAAGTAAGTTTTGCTTACTTATTTACCTTGGATATTAAATATTATGCAACTTTTATCTAATTGATGTAATAGTGGCATAGTGAAGTTAGTGTTGGCGTGTCTACATAATTTGCAACTGAATCGAAATTTGAATAAGGATGGCTTAAAATTTGTGTAAGTTGGTTAAATTAAAGAAATTCTGGTCATAACTGAGTCATTATGAATGAAGAGAGTTTTGTAAACTGTGGTTTGGCTCAAATTTCATCTTCAGGTTCGAAATAAGGGAAAATTTTGAATATTTTGATTAGAAGTTCTTTAAAAGCGCATCAAAGTACTCGTGATGATGATCTCAGAAGGACTTGATAGACGGAAGACTGATTTTATAAGATTTTTTTGCATATACACTGAAATAAAAAAACTGGAAGTTATGGAAAAGACAGAGAACTGGCTCCGACGGTTCCATAACTCAACTAGTCAGCTAAGATTCCTTATGCTTAATTATAGTAAGTATATAAACTGCATTTTATTTTAATATATAACATATATTTTTTAAAGAGACCAATATTCGATTCTCAATTCTATAACCTCAATTTCGAATATACTGTACTTTTGTGTAATATTTCATCGCTTTCGTCATGAGCTGTGTCATTTACTGTACATGTATATACATATCCTCGCCCACCTTCTGCCATAATGCACGTACAGACGAGGGCTGCTATATATATTCTGGCCTAGGGTAACACTAAGTGTTGACATTTCCATTGGAAAGTTTGACATTTTTTAGCATAACATCACTCAGAACGTTTTGTCATTTAATCGTGAATTGTTTTATTTACAGGGAATTAAAAAATTCATCTCGGCCAAAAAATGGAATTAACTCGTGAGCATTTTCGTGCGATCATTTTTCACAACTTTCGACGTGGATTATCACGACAAGAGTGCATCGATGAACTAAAATCTTTGTATGACTATGAAGCTCCATCTATAGCACTGTGAAAAACTGGTACAACGAATTCAATCGTGGCCGACGCTCACTCAAAGACGGATTCCGTGAAGGTCGTCCAAAAACAGCCGTTGTGCCAGAAAACATCGATGCCGTACGTGAACTGATAACGCAAGACCGTCATGTAACATACATACCTTCAGATAGAGGCATGCCTATGCATTTCTCCCACCAGCATACATTCGATATTGCATGAACACATGAAAAAAAAAAATTAAAAAAAAAATTTTTATTTATTTCCATTTCGTTGATAAATATGCCAATTTACATTATTAGGCCAGAGATATATATAGCAACCTACGTACATATATACTACACACATATACGATTTTTTCAAGAACTCTTGAATATTATTTGCTTACTCATTTATTGCATTCTTGTTAATTTTTTTGCTGCATTTTATGCTTTTTAAAGTGTTACAATGAGTTGTCAACAGCAACACGTCGACAATATGGAAATAACAAAGAAAAACCTTAGAAATATTTCCGAAATGGTCAGCAACAAAACGACACCACTACAATATAAGTTGCATTGTTGTTGTTACAATGGCTTGCTTTCATTTACGAAGAAAAATCAACACAAAAATTAAGTGTTTGTATGTAGCGAAAATAACAGTGTACAGGAAATTATAAATTCATCTTGACAGCAAATAAATGAGAATTCTTTTGTTGCACTGTGTTTGGTGGACTTAAAAAAATGCACAAAATTCCAATAAAGTGAAATTTCAATAAAAATTATTTAACTTAAATTTTGTTTAAACTTTCAAAATAATTGGCCAATGATCACCGGAAAAGTTGTTAGTCTAGCAGACTTCTGGCGGAATATATTAATAATAATAATAATATATTAATAATAGTTCGGACAGTTATGCTGATCAGTATTAAAATCTAAATAGATAATTTCTCTCCATATTTCGTTCTTATTACTGGTGAATTCTTTGTCTTCAGTAGTGTTTGAACGAAAATGTTCTTCAAGCATAAGTACATGTAACAATATTTCATGGTATGTGCCCATGTGTAGTTGAAGTAAGGGGTAGTAAGAAAAATAGTAAGAAAGATAGAGAGAGTACCTAAGTTATAAATGAGTGTGAAAGATATAACGAGAGAACATAGTATTTTTTTGATGTGAGACGGAATAAAATTAAGAGAGAGAGAGATAGAATGAGAGTGGGGAAAATGCTGACATTGAGTTATTTACACTAACCTCCTTACTCTATACTACAAATGCGTGTAAACTAAGTAAATATATTATATCCAGTCACTTTTACAGCAAAATTATAAAAAAGGTCTTCGAAAATGCGAGACCACCAAACACACACTAACTAAAACACTGTTCCTCACTCCAGTTCGAATTCTTCGTCAACAAGTAAATTTACTGTTTTGTGGTTGAGCTACAAATTGCAATCACCTACCACTGAATTTGCTACTGCAGACCACTGTCGACAATGCCATTACTTTGTTGTAATGTCAAAAAAACTTCCTATGAACTTATTCTTAGTAGTTGATGGACTGGCGTGGACTTGCGCGTCCATCATCTCAAATAATAATAAACGCATGCAAAGCATTTATTTTCTACTTGCTGCACAGACCTATACATACATACATATATACACACATACAAATATATTTATACAGTATATGTAAGTAAGTACATCTGCATGTATGCGTGCGCTTTTGATGTGCTTACAAACTGAAATTTTAGTTTATTTTTATATTTTATATTTTATAAGTTGTGTGTGTGTGTGTGTGTGTGTGTGCAGTGTACTACTTGTTTTTCTTCAGCTACACAAACAATTTATGCTCGTGGTTATTTATTGCTGTATTACACTCACTCAAATTGACTTCATCGTTTCAAGGATGCTTGCTGTTTATGTATGTATGTGTGTGCGTGTATTTGGCATTGCTTTTTTGTTTGGCATTTCGTGGAAACGAAAACGTTATTATGATCATACAAATAAATATACTTACACGTACTTGATTTTTGTTTTGTTTTCATTACAGCGGAAGCTGTGAAAAGTTTGCGGTCAGTTCGCAATGTTTTGTGTGTACCAGTATGCTTGGCACATTTAACCGTTAGTGTGTAGCTTATTCGCTGCTTATGCATGGCGTCAAATTGTTTGTATAAAATTTTATGAATTTCCGGGCGATTATTTTTGCTTTTTAATATTTCTCGTTTAAATATGGCACACACGTGTACATACATACATATATGCGTACATGTATAGTACAGCGCATGTATCAAGTGTTATTTGTGGAGTGTTGCCCTTTGTTGTTTATACTATTATGCGTATTTGTTTTCGTATTTGGAAAACTTCATTCTAATGTTAGTTTTGTGTAATTTAGTGTAATTGCAAATGTTTGGCTTGCAAGCACATAACTTTGTATATGTACATGTGTGTGTAATATATGCTGCCAGGTAGGCATATATCACTGATTATCGTTGAGCTGCATGTGCTCTTTGCTATTATTAAAATCAAATTGGACTTTTTGCAGCTTTCCCGGCTGAAAATTGCATTTTTGTAAAAATATTACGATAATTTTGGGTGGGAATGGAATATAGTACTGAACTTTTATAACAATATAAAGAAATAAAACGAAAGTCCGTTTTAAAACACCTCCTCAAAATGAATCTTACATTTATTTTCAACTAAAAGACAAATGTTTTATGCTGTAAAAAAACCCTTTGCTACTTACTTTGCAACTACTCCTGAAACACCTCAGTAGAATTCAGTAAAGTTCGAAGAATGACTGCTAATGTTTTCAGGTTAGAGACATTTTTAGAAGCCTTGTAAGTAAGAAAGAGAAAACTTTATATCAACAACTTTCTTTAACGAAAAATAAAAAGTACTAAACGTGCAAAGAGCTCGCTAACGGTAGATAGGAAAGTGACGATTATATGAATTTGAGTCGTTGATTAGAAGACTTCAATAATTCTACAAAGTTATGCTCCTCAATGCGTTTAGCAAACGCTGGAACCGAGGCATTACACCATTTTCGAGTGGCGAAGCATGCCCGGAAATTCTTCACCTACTCTCTAGATCAAGCCAGCCGTTTCACCTCTTCTTTCTTTAGGCTGGAGTTACTTTTGAGGAGGTTGCATATTCCGACCGCCGCTTGTATTTCGCTTTTGCCTTCAACCCCTCTTTGCTTGACTTCTTCCGGGGTTCTTTCTTGTTACAGGAGTTGGAATCCTTAGTCGGCTCTTCTTCCTTTCCGCGTTTATGATTACAGTGCTTTCTTCGTCCGAGTAATCGAACGACTGCTGTAAGCGGAATTATAATGTAAATTTCGCTGTCCTTTGACGTTTTCTTATAATAAAATTTAATTTTTATAATAAAAACGACTTTATTTTTGAATTCTGAGAAAAATGATGATGATTCTGATGAGACGTACAGCGGGCGTTTAAAATTCTGCTGGCAGGAACTCGAGTAAAAGGAGACCATAATTCAAAGAAAGCCTTAGCAGCATAAGCATACTAAAAGCACAAAAAGGATGTAAGTTTACAATATGCTAGAAATAAAATCTAAGTTCAATGGTAGTTGTCCTTACCTTTTATATCTGCCAACACGTTCCAATAAGGGGTAAAAATACTTGTATATTTCCTTTACCCAAATTATCTATTTTTGAATTATACTATTTATAGTTCCATATTAAGATTATAATATTACGAATCGTTTCTTATGTCAGAAGAGATTATTTGGTTTCGCGATTACTTTAAGAATTATAAGACTACTCTTAGTAACTGAAATCATAAAATGCAGTACCCTAATACCCATCGTTACAATACTCTATTCTCCCATCAAACTGCCCTTAAGCCTGCTTAAATTCAAGTTTACTATTATGTTTTCATCGCCAATCACTCTGCGTTGGCTACCAATCGATTGGTTAACAGTTTAAATTTCTTTATTTTACTTGTCAATCGGCTGGCCGCAAGATATTTTGCTGAAATTGCCTAAAATCAATTTTGATTGCCGACCTTAACCTACGATTTCCGTGGCTTATTTATATGCATTTCAAAAAGTAATACCCATAAGGCTGCGGGTTTATAGTATACTATATGTAAATAAAAGCGACCCAGTTAGAATGGGAATGCTTATGACAAATCTTGTTTTTATTACATTGTCCACTTGCAGTAAACGTATAACTCTCATCATATTTAGTCCAGAACTTAAAAATCAATATGAATCCATCCATTAGTCTTTTTATCATAAAGATCCCATCACATTTAACTTTCTACACAATGAAGTAAAATTCTTCGTTGTAAATATTGTCAGCAAATCAGGGTAGTTAAGAGAAATTTTGCGTTATTTCGTTACTTATTGAAACCAAAATTTTCTCGTGGTGATCGCAATTTCCTACAGGTTTAATACAAATACACACAAACAGACATCTAAAGCAGTTGCTTTCACATTAAAAATAACCGAATATATTTTCTGGGTACCCTAGCTATATATATATACATATATTTATATATATTCACGAACCTCTCCACTTTTACTTTGGTCCCTTTCGTCCAAACTAATGGCTAGTCGTTAAAAGGATTTAAATTGATTTTATTATGTAAATTTGCTGCTGCAAGGCACGTTCACGCACTACCTACTAGCAAAGCAAAACTGGGGCAATTTGGTATGCAAGCATACATACATACATATGCATTTTGAGGTATTTCATACACGCTTTCATGGCTTGCCAACGGCGAGGCCTGAGTGCGAACGTATACATTTCATTTGCTTAGGCCTTTTTTGAATTTAAACTATTTATACATATTCAACTGCACGAAGTCTATATGTACGCCTATGAAAGCGCTTATCTTCGCATGGCTTTACACATCTTTTCGCAGTATACAGTGTTTTTGGGGGTTTAAATTTAAAAGTCAGGGGCTTCTCTGAAATAACTAATACATAGTTTACAGAAATTTCAGGCCGTTAATTTTACCGTGCTTACAAATAAACCAGTTTGCGCTCAATACCTACGCAAATCAAAATATGTTTAACTAATTTCTATAAGCGTAATATAAAACACATACACACCCCTTTAAATCGTAATATCAAACTCTCTGGCTATTGATGAATGTACACCCTTGCTGTTGCATGCCACCATACTTTTACTCTAACCGCCCAAGTGTTCAAAAAAAAAAAAACTGAGGTACAAATGTGTACAGAAGCATAAAGTTTTATTCAAGCATTCATGTATACACCTACGTATATATGTAATACTCAACACCAACAATTGGCGTTGAAAAGTTTGTTGAGCTGTCCGTCATGCAGCCAATCACACAGCGGGTCAGTTTGGTTTGCTTGATTGGCAGGTCAACGAGCCGGTCAATTGAGCAGCTTGTTAGCTTCATAGCGGTTTCTTGCAAACAAAGGGTTTCAAGCTGTTATCCACACACACCCACACACTCACATGCAAACATACAATAAGGTATGAGTGCGTGATAAACACATTTATATGTCTGTGTTCTAATAAGAAATAGCCTTTCGTCGGAAACTTTTCCTGTTGTTTAGCGCAATATGTTGCTGTATAAACAACATTGCGTTAAGAAATTAGCATTGTGGTGGTGAGTTCGGAAACCAAATCTATTTGTGAGTGCTATACTATATTTGGTTTAGTAAGTCAAAGATAATAACGCTTATCATAATTTAAAATGTGTGTTATATGGGAAGTAGACGTGGTTGTAGTCCGTTTTCGCCCATTTTTAAACACATTTTCTTTTATAAAATGATAATAGCTTTATAATTGCAGAATGAAATTTGTAGCTTCCAGTTTAGGATAGCTTTGCTTCTTACATTAATTTTTTGGTGATAAAAAAAAACATAATTAAAAACAGAAATCATTAAAAAAAAATCCTACCTATATTCCTACCAATAAATTATTATTACAAAATTCCAACATACATCCATAATTCCGTTTCGAAACACTTTGGTGTAAATGCGCTTAAATTTCAACTTTATTTCCACAAACAAACTCAAACGCAATCGTAGTTATAATTTACAATTAATTATATTCCTCTAAAATAATTTACAAACAGAAAATCAGAATCCGAACTCCCTTCAGTGCGCTTCATTCCGGTTCACTTGCTCATTGGTTTACCCTTCATTAGCTTTTATTAAAGTCGGCACATCACAAACGATTGCAATCAATGCCATGAACATTATGCCTTATAACTTTCGGAAATGATGATTTGAATTTTACGATATTTGCTTTGCTTTTGTTGTTACAGTGATCCTTAAGTTTGGTGGCCTACTCAATGGGCGGGTCGGCAATTCGTATTAACTTAATGTTCACATTTCCCATTTTATTACGTAGAAAATCTTCACGGGCTTTGTTTTATTAATTTCACAAAGAATCAAAATGTATTTCACGCCTTTGGAAAACCAACAATAAATTAATGAAACCAATAAAAAAGCAATATCTTATATCATATTAGAGAGGTTTTCATTAATTTATATTTATAAATTTCATTAATATTGTGTAGTCGAAAAAGTCGTTTCGTATTTTATCAATAGATCGTTGCAGTCGTATATCTCCAGTTCTACCAACCACATTGTGTTATACCATACAGTGTTGAAAAGGTGAGATTTTAAGCTTCATTTAACCAAAAAATAAAATTTGAAAAAAAGTTACAGCTGTTCAAAAATGGGTAAAAATAATGAAGAAATTCGCTATATTTCGAAATTTTTGTATAGAAAAGGGAAATTTATGAAGTTTACAGAGACGCTGCTGTATCAGTTCGTATAGCACAACAATATATGCGTTCGCTCGCTTCAGTTGTGGAAATTTCGAAACTTCCATTTGTACTGATGAAAGATTCACACTAACGGAAGAAGCGTCTCAAGCGGAAAAATGCAAAAAGGAATAACCAAAGGATTCATATTTGTTTATTTATTTATTATTATAAATATAAAAAAAAATAAGTTGAAGTTTGATTAGAAATACGAAAATATTTTTTTGACTACCCAAATATGTATGTATGTCTAAATATATGTTTACATATTTGAGCAGCATTGACTAGCGTTTTTTACTCAAACTACAAAGAGTCCATACTTTTTATACTGTTTGTGGCTATGCAACTGCAGCTGTGCTGATTTGGGCGCATCATTAAAGGACTATCAACATAATACAAGCTATTTTCTGCACTTTAGTATTTTTTCTATTTTCTCAATTAATTAAATTTACTAAAGATATTTTAAATCCATCGTCATTCTGCAAAATTCGATCAGGATATTGGGGCTGAGTGAAGAATGATTGTCGTCAATTTTCATATATTAATATTATACTACAGTGTTGGCACTCCATTAGCAGGTAATTTTCAGTAAGTTTTTGTTACATAATAACTTTACATATATTTGTATGTACATATATAGTACACAAAAATACAGATTACTGCGAATAAGATATGAGCATTTTAAATCCACGCAATTTACTTAGAGCAGCGTATGAAAATATTCACGAGCGGCTCCAGGTCGCAAGGTGTGGCCTTCCACCAAATTATAACAATTATGCATGATGAGCTCAAATATATGTAAATACAGTAAAAGCAAAAGCGCTGACGGCGAGTATGTATATAATAAGTTTGTACATATATGCATTAGGGTGGGACAAAGGAACGAACGTTTCTTTTTAGCTGGGTACTCTGAAAAATTGGCTAATAGACGCCTTTAAGAAAGGCGTTCCAGTTATGGACATTTTCATTTGCAAAGGAAATTTTCTGCTCTACAAAAATGGTCCATATAACTATTCGATGAAGATAAGCGTTTAGAAGATATTCATCGTCAAACAGCAATGCCTATCAAAGGAAAACAGTTAACAGCGAAATAAGAATCTATATAAATATATAAACAATCTGATAATAAGAAAAAATGAAAACCGTTAAGCAGTAAAATATTCTCGTTGTAATTGGAGAGCCTTTCTAAAAGGAGTCTCTCAACCAATTTTACAGAGTATGAAGCGAAAAATAAATACAATTTTTGACCTACCTTAATATATATGCATTCTCATGTTACTGTTATCATATTCGCTGTCCTGAAAGCCGCTTTTTAATTACTTTTGCACGCGCTTCCTTTATTTTGCATCGAACATCGTGGAGGTATTGTTTTGCTTCACTGACGGTGCTTCGCATATCCTGTGGCTTACCGCCTATATGTAGGCATATTAAATGGATCTCAGCATGTCCGGTCGTGCATGCTTATAGTGCAACATTTTCATTAACAAGTGTTTAAATATTTTATGTACAAAAAGCATTTTGCATAAGTACATACCAGTATTTATATACATATATTCGTCCGTTTTTTGTGCATTCCACAGCAATTTCGTGCTTTTGGCTGGCTTTTCAACATTTTTATACCCGATGGCGCGTAGGTCGCTCATGTGCTGGAACAATATTGATATGATATTGAGAAATTTACCGAATAACGTAGACTTTCTTATTTCTCTCATCTATCAAGTAGCGGGAGATTTACTCAGCAAACAGTTCATCGATGAACTTAAATCAATTTTTGGCGAAAGACAGCTGCTCTTGGATGGTATGGTGAATTCAATCGAGATCGTAGATCACTACAAGACAAATTTCGTCAAGGTCATCCAAAATCAGTTGTTCTTCCGGAGACTATTGGTGCTGTGCGCAAACTGATTTTGAAAGATTGTCATGTGACCTATCATGAGAGTGAGACAACTACATAAAGGCATTAATGGGACCAACATACATTCCAAATTGCATGAATACTCGTATAAAGTGCGTTCGGCAAATTTTACGATGAGTGAAATTCCTCAGCAAAGAAGTACCATTAAATGTTGTGTGTGAAATCAACTTTCTGGCGCTGAAACGTTCAGAGTGTTGGAAAAGGCCTTCGGTAAAAATTGTTTGTCGCAAGAGAGTGTTTTTTAATAGTACAAATTATTCAAAGATGGTCGTGAACGCCTTGACGACAAACCACGTCCAGGTCGGCCTCCAACTGATGATCAATCCGTCAATAAAATAAAGGAAAACCGACGGAATATCGGAAGGATTATCATATTGAACATCAATTTGGGCCTGGTTAATGTCTATGAAACAATGTTTCCCGACTATCAGGATATCATGAAACGTACTAAAGATGAGCCAAAGCCGAAAAAACACGTCAAAGCAGGTCAAAAATCAAGGATACGTTGACAGTTTTCTTCGGTTATCATGGTGTGCTGCACTCTGAACTCCTTCCGACCGGCTAAACTGTCAACAAGGAATACTATTTGAGTGTTTTGCGTAAAGTTATTCGTAAAAAGACGGAGGAATTATGGACTGACAACTCTTGCTATTTGCACTAGGATAATGCGCCGTCCCATGATACATTGATCCTTCGTGAGTTGTTCGCCGAATTTTCAACCAATATTGTGCCGTAACACCATATTTCCCTGAGTTAGTTCTAGCAAACTCAAGTGACTGATCAGGCAAACCGTTTTGAGTCAACTGAAGCCCTTAAACCTGAATTGCATTGAAGCCTATTCCAGATTGACTTTAACAAAACTGAGGATTGGAATAAAAGTTGGCACAAGTGTATTTGGGCCATGGTTAAATATTTTGAGAAGGACGACAAGATTTTGAAGAATCAATTGAGAATTATGAACATAGTCTTGCTATTTTTTGACAATCATATGCTTATCAGTTGTCTTTCCAGTAATCAGGAAAAGCAACCGCCGAATGCGAGTCACTCTTCAGCACTCGAAACATTGATTTGATGAGTCATTCACTGTGTAGTCTTGACTTGGCGTCGATTGACTTCTTTTTTTGCTGTACGTAAAAGGTAAGCTAAGACGATTTCGTTTTTCGACACCTACAGTGGCTGCTGATGCTTCAGGACTCATGTTCTTGGAGATATATTAATTGGAGTGGAAAAGTGCTTAGAAAATTGATCCAAAAGCATGCAAAAGTGTATAGATCTCAATGGAGAATATTTAAAAAACAGTGGAACGATTTTCGTTGAATAATATTTGTTTCTGTTCTCTAATCCTGAAATCTAAAAGGCAATCCTCGTATTACATTCGCCTGTTCCATATACGTTTTGCATTCTGCTTCAATTTGATTACCTCGCTTAATCGATATTAATTTTTGCATTATCTTTATTGCAGTTTATACCTTACGAATGAAGATTTTTAAGAAAGTAAAGTGGTAAATTAAATATGAACTTAATTATTTGCCAGCTTTAAAGTAAATGTGGGGATAATGTGAAACCATATATTTATTTCGGTTGCTATTCAAGTGCGCATTGTTTAAAAGGTAATCAGTATTGTGTAAATATTACTGTTCATATACAGAGGCTGGCAGATATGTCATGTGTTGCTTTCAAATATATTTACTACAATTCGAAAGGCAACAATAACGCAATTATTTGTTATACAGCTCAAATTGTCCCAAATTATATCATGAATATTTCTATTGTTAGTTGTCGTTCTCAAAATTTGTTGCTATAATCTAATGACTTGCTTTATTCTTCAAAAAGCATGAGTATCTAAAAGCATAAGGTTACGTATACGCAGCGTACTTACCAATTATTGTCTTTAGGGGTTTGGTACTAGTTTCCATATTTCTAATAGAATAATATGTAAAGAGTAAGTTTGTTTTTAAGTTAAAATTTATATTATTTAAAGCCAAAATGATTTTGCATTTTGCACACATTGTCTTAATTCATCTTCGTCCATTAAACCACAGAGAAAGTAGTAGGTAGGTATGTGTCAGACCAACAAATCCGCAAGGCAACTCACAAGAACGAAAACAAATATTACAATAACAATAAAAATAAAAATTAGTCAAAAAAGTGCCCGAATTTCTTAGCAATGCAAACAAAAATAATAATAATCATTAAAAACTTTGAAATCCCCACGCCGAGTGTAAATACAAATACAAAACGAAACAAATGTAGGTATATATATACACATCCTATCCATACCAAATACTTCAGACAACTATTTTTTAGAAACCTCTTGGTACATACATAATACACAATTGAATCTTATATAATCTCAAAGATTAGAAAAGTTGGGCAATTTTATTTCACTTCTACTCAACATTAAATTCTTCCCTGCGCTTCCACATTTTTCGCTATACGCCATTGTTTCAAATTGTGAATAAGTAAAGCAGCGCTGGCGGCGGTCTGTGCGCATAGCGGTAGTAGGCTGCTGCTAAATATAAAATAACGTTGCAGTGGCTTTAAACACTTAATAGCTTCGGGCTAACTTTGTGGCATCAACAATGCTGCCAAATAAAAAAGTGAAAAGGAAAAAGGATATGCAGTAGATAAGCAAAAAGATTGCGCATAATTTCATATTATTATTTCTATTATTTTTCAATGTACGCATCATTACTGCTAATAAAGCAGTTTTAATTCTTTTCCATTGAAACTGGCGTGCTTAACTTTAAACTTTAAATTAGCGCTTAAAGTAGTCACCGTATTTCTGTTGAAGGTGATGCATCATTCGGAGTGTTGATGTATGTTTCCGAGACTATTTGTTGTTCATAACGGCTGGTAGCATTGCTCATTTATGCTTAAATATGAAATATAAATCAATAAGTTTTGTTCAATAGAGAGCTCGACATTAATTGTTGTTTTTTTACTGACAATTCGAATGTGAACAATAAAGTAGTTGAACCTGATTCGCTACAATTAATTCCATTATAAAATTTATTTAAATTCTTATGTCAACTTTTTGAACAGCCGTAATTGTATATATTTTTTTCTCTTTCAGTTTCCATTGTTTTTTGCAATACCAATAAAAATCTCATACAATTTATTGCAATCATGATTTTTAGTTGCTCTATTCACTTTACCGCTAGAGTGTATGTCAACTAGCAGTACGATAAATTATTAAAATTGTTATATGGACATGACTATTTGTTAAGTTTCATTAATTAAAAAAACGCTTAAATACGCGACCCTTCAACTTATGATGTCGTTTTTGTAGTAGAATTTAACTTTTGCTTCTCAAAAAAGAGCCCAGCTTTGGCGATCATCTCTTCACTCGAAGAAATTTCTTCCCAGCGAGCATTCTTTTGAGATATGAGAACAGCAAGTAGTTGCTCGATGACATATGTGGGGAATACGGTGGATGCGGAAGCAATTCGAAACCTAATTCATGGACCATGAATAGTCTTACTGAAACAGTACTTTCTTTTCGTCCCTCACACGTTCCAATAATGCTATGTAGCAATTGCTGTTTATGATCCTTCGTTTTGCAAGGTAGACAATAAAAAATATTTCATGTGCAGCCCAAAATACAGACGCCATAAGTCGGCAGCCGACTGTTGAGTTTTTCCACGCTTTGCCGGAAGACAGCCGATTTGACTTCGGATGTTGATGAGCATCTCGAAACGATGTTCCGAATCATCAACCCGTCGTTGGTTTTGGTCAATAGTGAGCTCGCGCGGCAATCACTTTGTACAGAGCTTTCTCAAACCAAAATATTCATGAATGAAATGTGTATGCGTTCAGTTGATATCTTTAGAGTGTCTGCTATCTCAACCAACTCACTTTACGGCCATCCATACTTATTTTTTTGACATTTTTCAACTTTCGTCAATAGCAACCTCTTTTGGGCGTCCACTGTCTTCGATGCTTATTTCACCTCGCCTAAACTTAGCATATCAATCCTTGATGGTTGAGTTTCTTGGAGCAATGTACGAGAACTTATCCTCAAGCCAAGTTTTTACTGCAACTGTATTTTTTCACTTCAAAAGGCAATATTTTATCAACAGACAAAACTCCTTTTCATAAATGTTTTCACCATAAAAAAATTTGCTTCACTCAAAAGGATATAATTCACAAAATTGGTATCAGGCAGCTGTAAAATTTATTCATGCGCCTTTTGAAAGCCCAAATGTTCGGTCAAAATGCATAAAATCGATGTTTTGGAGATGTTCGATTCCATTTCCATGAATTTCAATCATGATTTCGTCTGATTTTTGATGAATTCACGCACAGTTTCGATGGAATTTCCGGTGATCACGGATTTTGATTGGCCCACATGTTGATTGTCATTTATGTGCTCACGACCACTTTGAAAACGTTTAAACCACCATAAACTTGTTTCATTAATTGAAAAGTTTCGGAACGCATCTTGTACATGAACATTATAGTTCCTTTGTTTTTATCGTACCGATTTGAAATCCTTTCCCCACTAAGAAGCTGTATCGGAGAACTATTGCATATATCGCTAGTATCGGAGAACTATTGCAAATAGTTGACATGCAAACTGTTCGGTCGAATTCAGTTACTTCCATGGAAACCTCTTTTAATTGACAGGTGAGAAAGGGCTATGTTCGACAGTGTCTCGAGAGCCACGCAAATGATGAAGTTAACTTATACACTGATCGACAAAAAATCTGTTGAAATAACGAAAATTTTGTTGGGTGAGTTCAGAATATAATATATATATGGGTAATTCGTGAACCGATTTCATACATTTTCGGCATTAAACTATAACATATCCAACATTGTGTGTTCACTTAATTTTGCAAGGATTTTGCTAATGACAACTATTTCTGAAATAATTAAAATCAAATATTTATGCAACGCATCGGCAAAAGTGATTTGCATGAAACGATAATACCGCACACCTGCTATATAAGTATATGCTATAATGCTATATACATATGTACATAGTACAATGCGGTGTGGTATGGTAACTTTTTTCGAAACTAACGGCTTACAGCGCGTACATAGCTAGGCGGCTTTAGCGGAATATGTGTAGCGTAATCAATTGAATTGAGCGCTTTGAGTATTGCATAATTGCACACAATTAGCGCGAAATTTGTTAATTGAACCTTTGAATAACTAACAAGATCTAAGTAGAGAATACCGTACAAATTATGTCATTCCACCGTTGGACATAACTCCTATTTTGCATAATAATTTCGAAATGCTCATCCGCATCGATTTATGTATTTGTGGGCATTAGTGTTAAATAGTGCGCATGAGAGTAAATAGATTTGGGCATTAGCAGTATGAACCCGGTGCGCGGACACAACGGGTGCGTGAACAACATGTGCACTCGAAAATAACTACATGCACCACACATATAGTGGATAAGTAATTATTTTGCTGTGCACTTTAATTAAAAGCACATGATTGAGCTGTGCTTAGACGAAACAGGTCAAATAAAACCGTTCAGTACTACTTTTTACGCAGCCTTAGAAGGGTTAAAAGAAGACGATGACCTATAGGTCATGTCATTCACTAATTTTTAACTGGCGATCCAAGTAGAGGTACTATGTATTTGCAATAGGCTTTTTTGACAGATCACGCGTGAGTATGTTAAGATGTCATATTATTTTTCTTCAGTATTGTTTGGCATTCCATTATGGAAAGACTTACACCGGAACAACGTTTACAAATCGTTCAATTGTATTACGAAAATTCATGTTCTTTAAAGAGTGAGTTTCGCGCGATTCGCTTAACTTTTAGCCAACATAATAGGCCTTCTTAGCGTACTATTCCAGTATACAGTTTGAGCAAGAACTGAAGCAGCTCGACCTTCCCAAGCGGCATCACTTCGCTGTATGGGCTCTTGAAAAGTTCTAAGGAGACTCGACGTTTTGGAAGCAAACTTTATTCAGCGATGAGGCCTATTTCTGTCTCAATGAGTATGTAAACAAGCAAAGTTGCTTGAAGAGATTTAAAAACGGTTTCGTGTGGCTTGTGGGCCGGTGGAATCATCGGTCTATATTTCTTTAAAAATGAAGCCGGTGGGAATGTAACCGTCAATGGCGACCGTCATCCCACCATGATACTATTTGATGCCTGAAATTGAAGCTGATGATTTCGGTGACAATTGGAACAAAATATCACGCGTGTCGTTTACCAGTTGTCAGTCGAAATGCTCGAACGAGTTATCGAAATCAACTGATGGACTATCTGAGACGTAGCCGAGGCCAAAATTTGAAAGAGATAATCTTCAAAAAATAAATGCCTTTAAATTCGAAGTTTCTGTATTTTTGCTTTAAAAAAGTACGGAACAGCGTAATGTATCACCTTTTACTTTCTATGAAGTTTTGAATATAGATATATCGATACTCGTATAAATCTGAGTCCAGTCCGCTAAATGGTCGTTGCCCTGTTTATCTAGTGGAAATCATTCAAATCGTAGACGTTTTTTTTTAGATTCAAATAAAATAACGATTACCTCGAATATTGTTCCTTGTAGGATAGATTATATGTCAAGATAAAAGTTTTTTTCAAAATGAAAAGCCAAGAAGCTTTCGTTGTAAAAAAATGTCTTCTGGAAACGCCATGACTGAAGAGAAGACCATTTCGTTCATTTCATTAGAATTTAAATTTAGGTATTTGAAAAGCATCAGTGGAAATTTCTTAGTCTTCAAATATTATTGCCTATAAAAAATTTAGATCAGACAACTATATCTGTAAAAAGGTGTAGAAAAATTTTATAAAAGTGTCATCTATATATGTGAATTTATTAAAGAAAAAATTTCATAATTTTTATACATTTTTTTAAATACTTCACATTCAGCAAGCGATCAGTGCGGAGAAAATGTAAACCAGCTCACGACTACCAGTGAATTTGTGTACGAGTCTATCTAAAGCTGTTTCCGGATAATAAAACACCACAAATTTATTTGTCACAACACAGTAGTGCTACAATTTTCCAGCTGCTTGCAACAGCTCCAACAGCTTTTGTGCGCTTGCTACGACTCGGCGGATTACATTGTTCTTGCTGTACGATGGCGGCATTAGCAGTATTCGTAGTTTGGCTCATTTTTGTTGCTCCACACGAAATTTCGCACAAGATAAGAGTGATATACGCGTCGCAAAGTTTCGGAGACGCTGCAAAACAATGCAACCGTTCGTGCTGTGGACCTCGTATAGCGCACCATAACGGTGTTTGGCTGTGTAAGCAAAGAAAAGTGAAGCTTACTGTAATGGTAAATATGTGTGTTATGCAAAATAGACAAAACAAATGTACACACTATACCTGCGCATAAATAAAGACAGCAACAACACCACCAACCAGTGGTTAGTAAACAGTTTTGTAAAAATTCAAAATTATATGAATTGCGAGCTAACTTTGTTGGTGCTTATATATGCACCTTAGATTGCAGCTGGTATGCAGCGGAATGTGTGTGCAAGATGCATAATCCTAGAGCAGATTAGAAAGCTTCAAAATGTGTGCATAACAGTCAACGAAACTTAGCATAGTGCTCTGGTGAATTAATGTTATGCCTGATAGGCACACATATTTCACTCTGAAAACTACAGGTGTTTAATGTAACGGTATTTTTGAAAGTATATTTGCAACTGCGTGGCTACAAATTAAATCAAAGACCGCGAAATAAATTACTGTTGGAATTCCTCCTGCGTTGCGCATGCGTTTTCAGATATAATTTTTGCGCAGAGTGTAAACCACAACGGTTATAGGTTCTAGGTGTACTTCCTAAAACTAAACGAGTTAGATATAAAGTTGCGTATACCAAAATATTAAGAATCTAAAGACGAAATGAGTTCCTGGTGATTGCTCTAACATGCTCTATACCCCCCCGTTCCTCATCTGTTTGTCTGTCCGACTGTCCATGACTAAAAATTGAGATATCTTGATGCGGCTTAGTACGCGTATTTCATGACACTGAAGACGTTGGTATTGTAGATGGGTGAAATCGAGCCATTGACACGCCGACATTATACGATTAAACGTCATATTATGGAATAGTTGGGTTGGGAGGTGTGTGCAAGAAACCAGAAAACTAACTAATGTAGTGAGATCTTATAGGTCGACAAGCTGATTATTGAAAATCTGCTTAAGTTTTTTATTCCTCTTTCCATTAGTTTACCGTGATGTCTAAAAGTATCTTAAAGTGTGAGCTCTTGAAGCCTTGATCTCGTATAGCCTGCTTAATCAAGGCGACAGTGTTGATATGTTTTTATCACGTCTTCTTCTAGAAAGCTTTTACGACATATTTCCGGTAACGCAGATGGTCAGTTAGGATCCGTATAACTAAAGAAATGTTACTTTTGCGGTGGGCGAAGAGCTCACTCAATCTTTTGCGTAAAGTAATGTTTTCGTGAAGCACAGCTAAGCAGTAGTAAATGAGAGAAGAGCTTCTACTCGATTCCATTCTACTGATAATGACGCTAAGGTACTTTTTCTTGTCAGCTGATAAAGTTGACATCTTTACGCTACCAGTATTCATCCAACTGTTGACCTTTGCTAGCAGATTATTAAATTTTTAAAATTTTCTTTAGAAAAACCAACACTTGGAACAGTTGTCTAAGTAACTTATACCTTACGTCTGTGAGTATTTTTAAATACCTGTGATATAATTTTATATGTAGTTAATCGCTACCTGTTCGTCCAAGTTGAAATATGTATTTAAATATATAAACAGACAAACCTATCGAGTTGAATACTTTATCAAGTGGCTTATTAAGTTTCTCAATAACTACTTATTTAACACCGTTCTCGCAACGTATATATGTATACCGTTATTTTTCTTGTTCCTTACTTACTTAACACTTCACTTGAAACTTGTCTGCTTAGAAGTATTTTTCCTCATACTCACTCCACAAATACATACACACGCATAATACGCGTTCACTTACACACACTTACATTTATATGATATATGCATTATTATGATGAGTAATATGTATTATAAGTACTGCCGTTATTACCTGTATTTGATTCATATACCGTCGCAACTCGTGATGTATGTATATGTTTTTATTGGTAAGCGACTAATTCAGTTGAATATCAACAACCATTGCGCGCAATTGAGGCTCATACACATACATACATATTTACGAGGGCATAAACTGCTACTTCAACATTTATACATACACATACATATACATATGCATATATATATATAATCGCATTTTAGCATGCCTGTGCAAGCAAATGACATTCACACACCAGCTGTGGCATGATTAATGACGTCATTAATATTAAAGGCGGCCATAGTGCGGATAGACGGCGAAGAAAGTGCCACATTACTACTACTAGACGCTGAGTGCAGTAAAGATATATGTATGGGTTTATAGAAACACATGAAGGCGTGTTCATATTTGTAGAAGTAACTGTAGATTCCTATATGCCATATTTGCTATGTTAATGCATAGGTGAAATGGGGCTTGAAATATTTCACAAATGGTGACAGAATTATTGCTTGCATTAAGGCCAAAAGTCAGTCTAATTTTCATTGTTTATTTAATGAAACTTTTTTTTATATTTGTTGAATTTTATTCTAGGCGAGAAGTTGATAGAGCGCGTCTGAGTATATGCTTTTATACCATATAACACAAGCTAGGTTCCATAATTTCTTCTGTAGGGCACTAATATAAGTCTATGAAAGAGGAGTAATAGCTATAAGGAGCTAGAATTTACTTTCGGTACTTAAAATATGTTTTAGTTCATTTGAAATGCCGTTAAGCTTATATACTATACATTTCATTCTATTGAGAATCTGCTTGTGCCACCAAAGCAGTCATGAAAAACTAGCGCTTATTAGGCAAATAAAATACACCAAATATAATATTTTTTTTTTCAATAAAAAAATATCAATTTACAATTTTTTGGCGATATTGACAATTTTTCGAATTTCAATTTTAATTTGCTGTACCATTGCGTATACGCGACAAAAAAATACACTCGTGGCCACGCAAACCTTACCACTCAACATTTTCAAGTGTTGTGCATATTTAACAATGCTTTATAGCAGTACTTTTTGCGGTATAGAACTTTTTTATTTAGAAATAAGTTAATGATATGTTATTAATCAAAAATATTAAAAATTAAAAACAAAACACATTCAGCTATAGATATAAATCAAGAACTATAATTATAATTTGATAATATAATTCAGTTTACTTATGCTTACTAAAAACATAAAAACAACAAAATTGAAGAACGAACGAAAAAGTCGGAAAAAAAATTTAAGAAAGTTTAGTGGTAATGTTTGCGTGGCCACGAGTGTAAATTGTAGTCAGGCGCATGTTGCCAAAATTGACAAACTTATATGTTCAACAATAAATCAGCAGTAGCATAGTTTGTGCATTCATACATATATGTATATTCTGTGTATATTATAAATTCATTGTCAATCTATGCATTGTGTTGCATAACAATAATTTGTTTGCTATTAATTTGAAAATCTCAATAATTTGCAATAACATAAATTTATAGATTTTTTTCTTTATAACAGCAACAGCAACACAGCTGAAAACTAAAAAATTTGTATGCATAAATAGAGACACGCATGCAATATATATATATATATATTTAAATGTGAATGCCGGACAAATCATATAGTATTCATGCTTCGAACTTTCGACTTGCTCAACAATAAGTAATTTGCTCTTAATTAAGTTATTTGAAAGTTTTAGTAAATATCTATAAATAATCAAAGGTAGTCACAAGCAACATGAAGTGTTCTCACACACGCCTAAAATATCTATTTGGAGAAGTATGAAATAGTTCTGGCTTCGTCGAAAATGTCAGCATTTAGCTTTTAATATGAATAATATGAATAAGCAAAGAGTAAAAAATTTTCAAACACTGCATTAGTTTATTAAATATTGCATAATCAATAAATTTTTTCAATACCTAGCATCTACTGTAATATCACAATCGCTGTGTCGTTTATAAAAAGTAATAAACATTTTAAAGCGAATATTTTATGCTCAAATTATATGATATGCTTTGTTCAGTGACAGCAAAATTTTAATTTGTTTTCGAAAATACGCAAATATAACTTTACGGCAGGTGAATCAAATACAGGTTATGCGCTCAACTTATGCTGACATATATGCACGTATATAGGGTGTTTTCTAAGATATATATATATATATGTATATATTTTTTAATTCATAAAAATTTTTGTCAATATTAAGCTTTATTAGTTTGTAGTTTTCTAATTTGGCATTTAGTGTTTGAGCAGATATTCTGTCATATGATCGCCGTGCCTATAAATTATGAAAATTGTTTAGTCGAAGAAAAGTGTATATTAATTAAGTAACTACACTGCTATACATAAGTACTATATATAAATATTCATGATGTCTTCACATCAACAGTTTACTATATTTTGCAGCTCTTAAAACACACCCTTTATAAAAGTGTATTTCAATTCATCTGCACTAAACAAATACAGCTTTATTTCATTTAATAATGGTGAATGACTGCAATCAGTGACGATTACAAAACTCACGCCCAGTTGCAAATGCATATATACCGAGGTATGTATCGGCTCGTAAATAATAAATTTAAATATAGTAAAATTATTAATATTGACATATGAACATGTCTTATTCCATTAATGCCAATATACTATTATATGTTAAATAAATGTATGGGAAAGTATTTTGTGGCGAATAAATATTATTCAATGCATTTAAGCAAATTTGTGAGTGTTAACACGCATGCTTACATTCTCATATTTACGGCGACATATATATGCTACAATAATTTTGACAGGTGGATTATTGAACGAATGACAAGGATTTTATCATACTGAAATGTTTGGCTTTTGGTTACACTTTCATAAGAATTGTCTGTACTTACATCTCTGTTCAAGTGATATTTCCTAAATAATGAGTAGATAACATGGCTATAATTAATGGAAATTGAGTCTGTGTATTTATTTGTTTAATCGTATGTAGCAATTATTGCTTATATATGCTACCTTCATTTAGTTAAACTATTTACTTGTGTGCCTTAAAGTCAATTACATCAAAGTGTGTTAACTGAAATTGTTTTAGACGAAGACATTTTTCCGGCTAGTCTCTGTGGCGTACTAAGTTGTAAATAACCGAGGCGTAATTCGAGCTGAAGCCAGCCTCGATCTCGATTCTATTATTGCTGGATTTTTCACGCGAAATCAAAATTTTCTAAAATGTACAAACAACTTCGCTGTGCACAATTAGCTGAATGAACATACTGTACATACTGCAAAATATACTAAAGTTTGGGGCTAAGATAAATTTCTTTTCAATTTACGAACTGCATTGCTGTGAAATGGATACTTGCGGCAGAAAATTCTGTGGAAACATCGATAAAATTCACACAATGTCACTGTCTTTCCACTGAGCATACTTCAACTTCAGTTCGTATAATGCCACAGGCAATGAAATTTAGTTGTAAGGTTCTTTACAGCTTCACGATGCTTATAAAGTAATCTAGGGGACGTAGAAGCTTCCTTGAAGTAACTTTTTCATAAATATCCCCGTAATTTAGCATTCCTGTTGATCCCGAGTTGGGTGAAAATAGTTTGTTTAAGCTATTGGAGGATGATGAAATACACACGATCGTAGCTAATCAAAAATATTCTTAGCCTAATTAAGTATTAAGAAGTTTTGAAGACGTCGTTATCAAATTGCGCCAGCTTTAAATACGAATATGAAACGAACATGCGGAAGTTCGTTTCCCAGTTCTGACTTTAATAATACACATATTGTACACGTATGTATATATTTCTTTAAACTATGTTTGGCGAAAGCTGTTGGGTGAAGGAAACTATTTTAATCTCTTCCAACATATTTCGATTTTATAAACATTTATACATAAACAGAAAGCTACTTTAAAGCAATTCGAAAGTCCGCAAAGTGTGTGAGTTGTTTACATGTAGGCATACAGTTGGTTACTTGACACTGTTGCCTTTTGCATATATTACGTATACGCCCACGCCCACCCTGCACTCATGTGCCCCAAGAGCGCTCCAACAACACCAACATACACGCGTATGTGTGTTCGTGCCTGTATTTTATAGGTAAATAAATATTTTTCTAAACTTCCGATCTTTCTATGTGTGCGTTTAATCTAATATTAATGAAAAGCAACGCGTTGCCAGGAATACCCGCTGCCTATACGCATGCACTAGTGCGGTGCTAATCCAACGTACTGGCAGCGTTTTGTCAGCATTGGAAATCACCGCTTGAGCACACACTCGCACAAGGGTCGCCACATATTTCCCAATGGCTTTTAACTTTTTCAAAGTTTTCGCTGCTTATGTGGCAAGAACAAAAGTTGGCAGCTTAAAATATGCGCATCAGCAGTACTTTTTGCGTATCATTAAATTCAGTTTAAATATGCTGGCAACAACTTTTTGGCAAATACAATATTTACCAAGAGCGCTTTGAAATATAAGATTCCCGTCCCCTGCCATCGAGTGCAAACTGTTGGAATGGCGTTGGCAGGTTTTGGTGAGACACCAGATATGCACACCATGGCAATGAACTAGAAAATTCAACAGATTTTTATAATCTGTTTATTAGAGAATTTCGTGTGAGCGTTAAGTACGTGTGTGTGGGTGGTTATGGAGTATGAAATTTTTGATGTGTGAAATTTTAGTAGCGAAAATTGGAGAGTTGAGTGTGAAGTAAGAAAAGTCAGAATAAGTTCTTATGAAGTTTGCTCACATTTTGTGCGAGTGTGTGGGTTAACACTGCGCTATGTACAGTGAGATAAAAATTTACAATAGTAGCTTTGTTTTCAAACACAGCATGATGTTAAAAGGACGGTCAGTTAAAGTTTCTAAGGCGCAGATTTTTATTTGTGTGGTATCCTGAATGCAGCTTCTTTCAAAATCACTAGAACTTAGTGATTTATTTTTGACAGAAAATATAAAAAAGCATATACTTATTACAATAAAATGAAAAATGTTGCTGCTTAAAATGAAGTAGAATGAATGCTAAACAATCCAGTGTATATTGTAATGGACGATCAACACTTCCGGATCAAAAAACGATCACAGCATTTTCGTGTAGTTGCTGAGAATACCCTAGTCTAAAAACAAACAATTTTTGTACCAGGTTTTTTGGTACACTCTTCATATGAACGTATGTGAAGTTTCATTTCAATCTGCCAATTCGTTCTTTGTTTAAAGTCATTTAGTGTCGCCGTGCCATAGTATTCTTTTACAATGGAAAAAATTGAATATCGTGCAGTGATAAAATTCTTATTTTTCGAAGGTGTAGCACCAAAAGAAATTCATAAAGGAATGTTAAAAGTGTATAATGACTGTTCACCTACAATTAGAACAGCAGAAAGATGGGTTACTGAATTTAAATGTGGTCGTACAAGTTTGGAAGACGATCCACGTGAAGGGCGTCCAAAAACCCATCAACACCGGACCAGGCAGTGTCAGCCATATTTTAAGTGAAATTTAGGGTTTTAGAAAGCTGGGTGTACAATGGGGATCGCATTCGCTAACAATGGAAAAAAATGGATTTTGGGTGTCGATTTATCACTATGGATGAGACAAGGGTCTACCACCATGATCCTGAATCAAAACAAGAGGCTAAAGAGTGGTGTAAACCTGGTTGTTCGGCTTCGAAACTAGTTCGTGTTCCTAAATCGGCCAAGAAGGTTATGGCATCAGTGTTTTTGTTTGTGGATTACATGCAAACTGTTAAAATAATTAATTCTGAATATTATTGCAACTATTTGGACCAGTTGAAGGAAAAAGGTCGTGAATAAGGACCGGTTTACAGAAAGAAAAAATCCCTTTTTCACCAGGACAATGCACCGTGTCACAAGAATATTTTGACAATAGCTAAAAGCCATGAATTAAAGTTCGAATTGTTCCAGCATCCACCGTATTCACCAGATTTGGCCCACAGCGACTTCCATTTGTTTCCAGAACTCAAAAAATTTATGTGTGCAAAGCGTTTTTCCTCAAATAAATAGATCATAACGGCTCTTGAAGCGTATTTTGCAGATCTTTCGGACTCTGACTTCAGGGGTGGGATCCACAGATTGGCGGATCGTTGGAGCAAGTGCATTAATTTTCAGGAAGATTATACTGAATAATAAAGTGTATTTTGAATCATAAAATTGTGTTTTTCTTATATTTTTATATATTCTTATTGAACAACCTGGTATATACATATACATATATAGTATATATAAACATTTATTATATATATGTATATACCTTTTACATTTTCAAGGTTAAATTTTTTAAAAAGATTTTGCGATATTAAAATCATTTTCGTACACACAGGTATTCTGCTGACCCGGCATCCAAAATGCGTGCAAAATTTCAGAGCGATATCTCAAAAATTCAGGGACTAGTTCGGGTATATACTAACAGACGGCCATGACAGAATGAACTAAGCTCGTCATGCTGATCAGGTGTATATATTTTAAAGGGTCTTCGACGATCCTTCTGGGTTTTACAAACTTAAAATACGCTGTTCAGGGTATAATCAAACTAAATAATCTTTGACTAGTGCTCAGCACAAAGTCAGCGAGCGCAATGTTAGTCTTGCGGCTTGGCCATGTTTAACATTTGATTATAAGCAAAGTTCCGGCAGTTAAGTTACCTATAAATTTAAAGATTTACAAAGCAATGGTAATAAAAGCAAAAGCAATACAGATGCATATTTGTATAATATTTAAAGTTCGGCAAACATGAAAAAATACAAACGAATTTCGAACTATTTATAACCGGTATTTCAATTGAAAATGTGGAAATATTTTTGAATCTTTTTGATGTGTGAAAATTATGCCTAATAAAAATCAATAAAAAAGAATATCTCTATATTTAAAACCCATCAATCATTGCAAAGGTCAACTAATGTATACACATTCATATTACGTACACCCACTGTGGAAGTTCTGAGCTTTTTCCGAAACTTTGAGCTGCCAATTTTATACAAGAAACTTAGTTCAAAGTTATACATATATATGTTTCTCTGTCGTCTTTGATTTTGATGGCGAAATTAATGTGCTCAAATTACACGATGTTTACAACGAATCAATCACAATCAATAAAATAATTTTTAAGAATAGAATCATTTTCTCCGTTAACTATTTAATATCAATTTATCGTAAATTTTATGTAAAATGTTTGGAATGGATGAAAAGTTTATTAAGAGAAATACATATGTAATTGAATGACTTTAAATATTGTTTTTAGCAAAACTAAGCTATTGAAATGATTAATATTTCAGTGAATAGATGGTGCAATTCAGTTACTATTACTATTACGTATAGCTAATATTGGTTGTCAAAAAAGTCTTGCGGTATTTTTGCTAGTTGGCGCTGAAAGCGCGTAGTTCGAGTTTTATTCGTTGCATCGGGTCATGCTATACCTTTTTGGAAAGCTCATTTCACGCGCTAACACGTATTTGATTGATTGTCGTTTCTTTTACGTCGTTCGTGAGTTATAGCGTCGCAAACATGGAGCAAAATAAAGAGAAAATACGGCATATTTTACAGTACTACCACGATAAAGGCAAAAATGCATCTCAAGCCGCCAATAAAATTTGTGCAGTTTATGCATACAGTTTATCCGATACTGTTTCCATTTCCACCGCACAACGATGGTTTCAACGTTTTCGTTCTGGTGTAGAGGTGGTCGAAGATGCGCCACGCTCCGGAAGGCCTGTCGTCGAAAATTGCGATAAAATCGCTGAATTGGTCGAAAGAGACCGGCATAGAAGCAGCCGTAGCATCGGTCAAGAGCTGGGCATGAGTCATCAAAAATTCATTTCAATTTCAATAAAAATACCGCAAGACTTTTTTGACAACCCATTATTTTGCGGAAAGTGCAAGATCTTGTGAACAAGAATCCTAGTACTAGCAATAACTGAGACTTTTTCGATTCTTTAGGAAGTGCATCAGAACATATCTCGTAGTTTAAATACATATGAGCAAAAAACTCAGGTTTCAAAACTATGTTTGAACTTAGCTATTAGGTGGAGTTGAGTGGCCATCATTGCATCATACAACATTAAAGTTACGATTACATCAATCTGCTCACCAGAGACCCCAAAACTTGTTGCTCTCTAAAATACCTTCAGCTTTATAAAGTGTTGAGTTGTGTCATATTCTGGTTTTGAGTGTCAAGATTTAACGGTTTTAATACAACTCGGGAGTTACATTGAAAATTTGTTTTAGTTTTCAAAACATGCACACCAAACAGTTTTACGTATGTCAATTCGCTAAATAATTAGCCTTTTGTCATTACAACTTAGTTATCGCGGTTTGAGCGGTTTCCTTCGCATTGTATTTCCTTTCTGTCGTGCTTTTAACTCCCCTCGAGCAGCCATAAATATCTGAATGCGACCTCAAGCGCATTACAAACAGTGTTAGTTCACTGCTAAGTAAGTGCGAAAAAGTTTCCACCCGTGAACTTGCCATGCATTTTGTGGTGAATCGCAAGCTAACATTTAATGGGAGGCATATATTCAGGCGCGCGCACGAGCTGCGTCGGTGACCAAAATCTATGAACTAACTGAACAGTTCCGCATTCGTAACAAAGGTAGAGTGCTCGCGGTCGCCACAAGTGAGCGCGCGTGAAAGCAGCGAGTAACAAAACAACCAAATGAGACCGTAGCAGGAGCGCTGAATGAGCATTTGAGAGCGCGAGTTGAGTTCGTTTGTGCGAGTAAACGAGTGAGCACTTGCAGCTGCTCTCAAATAATAACAATTAAGTGTAAAGAAAAATTATGTTTTCGATTATATTTTAGTACCTATGCAAGATATGACTTATTAATTAAAAAACGAAGTCATATATATGTACATATGTATGTCTTTACTAAGTACTTGATTTCAAAGAATAACAATTTAAATTGCTCGATTGTTGCTTTTGTGCAGAGCCTTTATCGTAGTGTTGAATATGCGACCTTCATCAACGGAAAATGCTTAACCGGGTCGCTAACGTTTGCTCATTGTTTGCAGTGAGGTAATCCCCTTCCCTGCTCTGTTTACAACAAAATATTCGCCTTGAAGTTTAACGAACGTTTTGGAGTGGGCGTACTCGGCCGAACTGCTCACCTTACGTTGCAGCTTACTCTTATATTTTTAACAGTCGCTGTTATACTGCTGTTAGTTTAATGTTGTAAAGCTTATTTTCAGCTTAGCTTAGATATGAGCTTCTTCAAAATTTTATTGACAATTTTTAAAACAAAGTATATATTATTTTCACAAATTCAGTAATTTTTAAGGGTGAAAAATGGTTTCGGAAAGCCTTCAAGTTCTAGGGAGATGACAAAGTCGTGTAATTTTTTTGTATTAAAATTTTTCCATTTAACTATAAAGTTTATGTACCAATGTTTAGGTTACTCCTTTTCATCTTTCTCAATTTTTTTTATGAAGTTTTGTTTAACCTTTCCTTTACCAACCACTCCCTCCTCCGTCTTTTTTTTTGGAATAAATGGACAATGTACATAAACCCTGAATGTGAGAAAGAAAGATCAAAAATATAAATGCTATGAAATTTAAGTTTCCTTTTCATATGCTATTGAGCTTCAGCGGCTACGATTCCGCTTACTTGCGAACTACTTTTTATCAACGATCTCCAACAAGAAACGATTAACAATTCAAAGAGGCAACTATTCCAATTCCATCTAATCAGCTGAGCCTATTGCGGAACTACAACGGCTTTAATTAAAGGTTTCTAATGAAAATAGCATGAACGAAAACAAAAACAAAAACAAAAACAAGAAAAAAAACGTTAACTTCGACTGCACTGAAGCTAAATACCCTTCACAGGTGCATTTCTGTTAGTAACTATGTGTTCAGTTTGTATCGATGCTACATATATGCTATAGTAATCCGATCTGAATCTGAGATTATATTGTTACCTTAAGCAGTAATCCATGCCAAATTCCGTGAAGATACCACGTCAAATGCGAAAGTTTTCGATACAAGACCTTGATTCCGATCATTCAGTTTGTATGGCAGCTAAATGCTATGTATAGTAATCCGATCTGAACAATTTCTTCAGAGATTACATTGTTGCCAAAAAAAATAATTTTTACCAAATTTCGTGAATATATCTTGTAAAAAGTGAAAGTTTTCCCTACAAGAACTTGATTCCGATCGTTCAGTTTGTATGGCAGCTATATGTTATAGTTGTCCGATATCGGCAGTTCCGACAAGTGAGCAGCTTCTTGAAGAGAAAATGACGTTTGCAAATTTCAAAACGATATCTTAAAAACTGAGGGACTAGTTCGTATATATACAGACAGACAGACGGACGGGCAGACAGACGGACATGGCTAAATCGACTCAGCTCGACATACTGATCATTTATATATATACTTTATAGGGTCTCTGACGATTCCTTCTGGGTGTTGCAAACTTAGTGACAAACTTAATAAACCCTGTTCAGGGTATAAAAATCAATCTAGTTGAAACTTCAACACAAAAAGTGTCAAAGCGTTTGAAAACGTGATGCGATCAAGTGCTGCAATCGCGGCTTACAAGCGCAAAAGCGTAGGCGGCACATTCACAAAGTGCCCCAGTCAAAGCGGAAAGTGATGTATGTTGATAGCGTAAAAAGTTCTTTGCCTGTGCAAGAGTTTCTCCCCTGCTACCAGCGCCTGCCGAACGTAGCATTATCTGCAGCAGTATCGCTAAATCTCGGCGGCAGTTTTAGACCAACGAAGGGGGAATCAATGCAGCGTGCACCCACTCAAAGCGCAAGCCGCAAATATTTTGAGCGCCGACAAGGCTTCGCCTCCATGCATTTGTGGACACTTTAGCTGAGCAACAAAATGTTTGTGTGGCTAAAATAGGCTGATAGTTATCAAAGCTTCTCGTCTTCATGACTGCGAAAATTTGCATATATATAAGTTTGGCTGAATGTCTGTCTGCATTTCTGTAAAAGAGCATTGAACTTGCTAATTATATGAAAAATGAAGTATATGGTATATTGTGGATTTAGAAGCCTTACAAAGTAGCTTTGCTATAAGTATATTATTTGAACAAAGAGACAGATTCCAATATATTAAAATACGCTACATACAAAATAATGTTAGAGAGTTCTATTCGAAGGTTTGCATTGCAGGCGGTGGCGACTCTTATTGCTGAACGTTTGGAATACCATTTCTTCTTCTTACTACTTTTGATCTAATTAATAAATTTTTGTAGTTCAAATGAGAGTTAATTCGATACACGATGCGCGGTTAAGTTCGTATCCACTGCATGGTGTTAATGAGGCGGTGTGTTCCATTGACGATTCTGTACAAAGTAGCCAGGTTTGATAATGACCTAAAATTTCTATCAAATCCATAATTTTAAGCGAAAATGAAAATAGTTTGTGTGTGTATACTTTTTTATGTAATTTTATAGCTTTCAACTCTATTTTTGGTTTTCTTCATTCTAGCTTAGTATATTTCTTCTCCAGATTCTTCTGTTCGTTTGCCGTTCAGTTAATTGGGCACTACTTCCTCTAAGGGGCTATTCTAGTCTAGAAATACAAATTTTGTTTTTTTTGCAAAGTTTCGCTATTCAAAAATATGTTTCAAGAGAATTTTTCAAAACTCAAATTCTTTTCGGAGAAAACTTTATACGCTTTTTTCTCAACCGCCTTTTGAAAAGGATACTAACGATTTTCCAGGTTCTTCTGGACTGATTTACCCGAAATTTGTAGATTCTTCTTTACAGTTTTATGCCTATATCTGAAACTTTACATTTTTTCAAAATTATACTATTTTTGAAAGTTCTAAAACGCCAAGGAAGTGGTGGTTACGTGAAAAAAATTCAATCTTTTTCATAGTTCCAAATATTGCGATGTTATTCGATATTCTAAATTAATATTTTTTTCTTTTATGGTTTCAGATTACCAGGAAGGTTGAAATCGTGGGTGTGGTCACTTGTAACTTTTTTAAGACCACCCGCTTTATCAGCTACTAGTTTTTGAAATTTAAAATTTTATTTTTTTTATTTTTTTTATGTAATTTAGAGGATATACGGTCAAACTTCGCTTCTTGACTCGACATATATACAAGTACATCAATTGTAGACAGGCTCATTTAAGATTGGCAAACGACCATTTATAGCATGCTTATATGAGTAATGCTTTTAGTTAGTGACGATTGGATGATTTGCTAGAAAATAAATGGTGTAATGTGGAAAATAACTAGCGTACTGCAGTCTATCGGTATTGTATCATTCCGATGTCAAGCGCCTTGTGCCCTCAAAGGAATGATTCGCCTAACTAAGACCGATTCTACATTTTGAAAAATGGAAATATTTATTTCATTTCTCCAGTCGATAAGTTGGAAGCACGCTTTCGATCATTTTGGTCCTCAACGCGTTTCCGATCTCAATGCTCGGAAATTTGAGAATTACATACTAATATTTTAAGATTATAAAATATAGCTTCTAAACTTGTCACTCTGTAAAATTAAAGTTTTATCTACACACATACATATACATATGTATATTTATGAACTGTATTTATTAATTGAATTGGGCAATTACGCCAGAATACTGTTTAAATAATGTATGCTTTACCACCAACAACTTAGCAGCTGCCGAATTAATAGACCGGGAAGCGCAACTAACTGCGTAAGTGAATTGGTTCAAATCTACATATCTAAGAGGGTTTATGTATGTGTGCGTTCACTTGTAATATCGTCTTTACCAAAAGCATGCAAGACATGAGCACGTAATATAGATATGCACCAGCGCATATAGCTGGCTTGTGGACTAGTAGACAATCACCGAGTGTGTTGTTACTCCTTAATTCCAGCGGTTTTCCCCCAACTGTGATGTTCCTGCAACTCTCCGTCAATATAACTGCATATTCATGTCACTGTCGGTGGCTGAACCTATCAAATTAATAGAATTACAACAATATTGCGGCAGTGTTGGCATGCTGCAGAGCTGGCAAACCACAACTGAGCTACAGCAACAACAAGAAATCCAATTAAGACATGAGTATATGCTTAGATACTCAACTACTGAGCAATTTGTATTTGCATAGAGAACGGCTAATACATTTGGATATAGTAAATGCCTGTATGAAAATATTATCGAAAAAAAAAAGAGTTTCAATAATGTTCAGTTGAGTTGTTTTTGGTTTTTTTTTAATTCGCTGGTTTAATACCAAACAAATTTATAATAAACAAGAAACTTACAGTACAAAATATACCTTGCGACAACTTAATTTCGATCGTTCTTCATTTCTTCAATTTCTTTAGAGGTTACATTATTGCCTTAGGTTATAATCCATGATAAATTTGGCTATCTCATCACATGAAAATGTTTTCCATACAAGCACTTTATTCTGAACGTTCAGTTTATACAGACAAAAGGACATGTCTAAGTTGACTCAGCTAGTCATACTTACCATTTAGGTATGCATTTTATAGGGTCTCAGACAGGTGTTCCAAACAACGTGGCAAACTTAATATATTGCCGAGTCGAAAAAGTCTTTTCGTATTTCTAATCACTGTTCAAGTTTTTTTTTTATAATTGTAATAATAAATAAATAAAGAAATATGTATCAATTATGTACTATCAGTGTAAAGCTTTCAACAATTTAAATCGAAATTTCAAGAACGGAAGCGAGTGACCTATTATTGTGCCGCACGAACCTGATACAGCATCGTCTCCGTAAACTTCACGAATTTCATTGGTAGCTTCCGTGGCATTCTTTCCTTTTTTATAAAAAAATTTCAAAATATAGCGAATTTCTTCATTATTTTCACTCAGTTTTGAACAGTTGTATCTTTTTTTAAACTTCTCCGAAATTAATTTTTGGTTAAATGAAGCTTCAAATCTCACCTCTCCAACACTATATGGTATGTCACAATGCGATTGGGTAGCACTGGAGAAATACGACTGCAACGACATCTATTGACAAAATACGAAAATCCTTTTTCGACTATCCAATACCTTGTTCAGGGTATAAAAATGCAAATATTAAAATTTCCAAAAGGTAAATAATAAATTTTCCATCGTTGGCGCGCATTCCGCAAAAAATAATTCCTTCCAAATTTTTTTTTTTTATTTTTTTTTTTTGTTTTTTTTTTTTTTTAATTGAAAAGGTAATTTAATTACAATTACATTTTATATATAGCACTAGCGGTTAAGCCATCAGCTTAAAAAAGTTTTTAATTCAATATTGTGTTCCAAAAAATTTATATTCCAAAGTTTATTCTAGCATTTCCACTCCTCTTCTTTTGATATTACGCCGGACGCGGTTGGTGGCAAAATCGAATATTTCACTTTTATTAAAGTGCTATTGCAACCATGTGCGTTTATCTCTAACGTATGCTATGAAGCCAGCGATCAGCAATGCGTCCAACAAGTCTAAACTGATTTACATACATGCCATCGAAAACGGAAAAAACGCGAGAAGAGCGAAGTGAAAGCTCACTGCTCACTAAGCTAACGAAGTATTGACCAGCTATAAACAAATAAACAAAATATACAAATATGAGGGAATACTAACTACGTAACTCAGTTAAAATAGTTACCAAAACCCTTATAGAATAGAATGAATGCATATATGAAGGCAATTGAAACTGCGCTCAGACCAGTTAACAGTGTGTTAGAAGCGGGAAGATGTAGATTAAAAAGATTACTATTTCTGTTTGGGATAGAGGAAAAGCAAAGTTTTAATTATCTTTTTACTTTATAATTTTTTATGTAGAAATAAGCATTTTGTTGTTTTTTGCATTTTGCGCGTTTTTGTTAAAAACTAAAGCAACGTATGTTATTGTATTCATTATTCGAACTACGTCCTGAAGTTTTTATACTCTCGCCACAACCAAACTCTACAGAGTCGTTTTCTTCAGGCATTGCCATATACAGTTCAAAAATGGAAGAAATCGGATAATAACCACACCCACCTCCCATACAAAGGTTATGTTGAAAATCACTAAAAGTGCGTTAACCGACTAACAAAAAACGTCAGAAACACTAAATTTTACGGAAGAAATTGCAGAAGGAAGCTGCACCCAGGCTTTTTTTAAAAATTGAAAATGGGCGTGGCCTCGCCCACTTATGGACCAAAAACCATATCTCAGGAACTACTAGACCGATTTCAATGAAATTCGGTATATAATATTTTCTTAAAATCCTGATGACATGTACGAAATACGGGTGAAATCGGTTCACAACCACGCCTTCTTCCAATATAACGCTATTTTGAATTCCATCTGATGCCTTCTCTATATAATTTATACATTAGGAACCAATGATGATAGCGGAATAAAACTTTACAAAAATACGGTATTTGAAAAATATGTAAATGACGTATAATGAAATCTCGATTATCACTTTATCATGCGAGAGTATAAAATGTTCGGTGACACCCGAACTTAGCCCTTCCTTACTTGTTCAAATTGTTTTTAAGATCAGTTTTCGAATTCATTATTTGGTATTCTGTGCTTTATCTAACGATTTATATATTTCAAAAATACCTAAACAGGAGAACTATAAGGTAAATGTGTGAAGATTCTTCCTGAAACTGATACCATACCATTCTCTAGTAGGTGTGTTTCACGAGGTATGAGAAGTGATAACTGAGGGATAGCTTGACTTTATGAAAATGAGTATTTCATGTTCACTTCGTTTTCCTATATAGTTTCAATCTTTCACTATAATTGTTTCTTTATAAGTAATTGTCAAAAAATATATATAGATATATATTGTATATATTTCAACAACAATTTCCGTTTTAAAAATGTAATAGTTTTTTATGAGGAAGACAGAGTTTTATTAAAGCGAAAATATGTGAATTCTCCATATTACTGGGAACGATTAACTGACACTTCCATTTAAATGCATCGCTATTGGTTTATAACAACTGTGCGTTGTTCACAAAAACACAAAAATATCGCAAGAGAGAAAAATAATCCACGAATCCTTTTTAATTCAATGACGAGTTAGCCTTTCCGTGGCTGTGCGCGCGCAAGCACCACATTTTTTTCCGAATTCCGCATATATGTATATACATACAAATCTATATATACATTCGAAGTGAATGCTCCTATGCACAATTATACAAAATATTTCTTCACAAATGCACGTAGCGCGTTGGCTAGTTTATTTGCATTTGCGGTGAAAGCATAAAATCGCACAAAACAGCAATTGAACACGCGAACAGAATGCGGCACACACCTTTTCAATGTTGAAAATGTTCAATAAAATCCTCAATCCGTACTCGTACAGTGCTGGTGTACGGGGCTTGGTCGCAGCGGCGGCCGCTGCATGTGCATCATTCACTGAGCCCAGCCAGCAGGCTGTAAGGCAGCCGTGCGCTTTTGTTGCAACTCTCTTCCGCATCTATTTTCGCCTCTTAATCGCCTTCAGCTCCTCACTTTTATTGAGGCGCTGCTATATCCATCCGTTTGGGCCGTCATCCGCCTACAAGCACATGAATCTGATTGCCATTGTATATGTTGGTAGTAAAATGTGTAAGCATACATATGCAGGCCAGTTTTTCCCAGTAAACAAAGCAGCAGTGTATCACAATAACTGTTTCGGAAAATGCAGGATTGAAAAAATAATATTTGAAGCTCGACCTAAGTGACTTCAGTTGATTGTCAGTTTGATTTATGCCAATGATAATAAGAAGCTTTAAATTAGAACAAATATATCTGCTTCATAGTTGAAACTTTCTCTATTGAGGAATGCTGATTCCGTACTGAGATACCTATGTGGAAGCTCATTAACAGTTCGCTGAGCGCGTGTTGAAAAATAATACTAGTGGCTTCCGAAAATTATTTAATTTTTTATTGTGCAGTCAAATACGTTTTAGACAATGGCCAGTGGTGGTCGGTTTTAAATTGTTAAATGCATTTTTTCAAAAATAAATGAGAAGGCTGTGGGTATAAATATATTTTAGATATGAGTATGTCACTTTAATCTTTATTCAAAGCGAAATTAAAATACATAAAAGTTTCCCGTTTTTTAGGTAAAAAAATATTTTACAAGCTTAACAATATACAAGTAGCATATTTATAGTGGCTCTAAATTTCGATTTCGACCGAATCACGTTATCACCGAATTTCAGTCATATCTTTGTTCTCGCCTTTCTGAAAATTTCATCTACAACTTTCAATGGATATCTTTTGCTTACTTCATAATGATTCCCGAATTGCTATCAGTCGAAATAGTGCGCTGGGTCTCGCGTGATTTTTTTTTATTTCCGAAAACTGTCCACAAGCATTCATTGAGCTATGAATGCATTTTATTTGAAGCTAAAATATCAATGCAATAGCGTCAGCGTCGCTATGGCAACAGCAGACGTACTGTTCTGAGAACTATTGGCTCAATGTGTAATAAGTGCTTTTGTTGTGCACAAGTGTTTTTGTTGTTTTTGGTAGTGGTCGTTGCTATGAATTTCATTAAATTACGAGTGAATTGGCTTCGCCAAACCATACCGCAAAGTTAGCAACAGTTGTTGTTCACCGCCTCATTCTGCCATTGCCATTTTTTTTTCGCTGATGGCAATAATAGTGAGGCCAATCCGCGCAAATACCAGGCGCCATGTAGAGATATTTCATTTGTTATGTGGATATTTTTGTTATTAGCAGCTTAGCCTACATCGGCGGTGGTAGCCGATTGACTTTTGCTGATATGTGATTTGCTTAAATCCAGAATGTTTAACTCCATAACTTAGAGCCATTTAATAACATTTTTGGAAATTTGTGATCTTGCAATATGTATTTGTGAAATCGGTATTAAATTTTTAATAATATTCCATTGCTGCAATTATTGTTTGCTAGGTTTATGCTGTGTAACCAAGATCGCCCCAATTTTAGAGCTGACTGAATTGTTATAATACTATAATAAATTATATTATAAGCATACACTAAAACTTGTGAGAAAGCTAGTTGTATATAAAGCGATTCTAATATTAAACTGACTTTGGACAAACTCGGAATTTTTTGGGATTAAACTGCCCAAAAATTGAATTCATTGCTGTATGTCTAAAAACCTGAACGACTTTTTTCACCTCACGACAATCTAATTAACAGGAAAATAAATACGTATACACAAATAAGAAAAGTGGAATTTTTCGATTACCGTCATTTCGTAGGTCAATTTCAGACACCTTATGTTCTAGATACAAGCTTTCTAAGTTAAGTGTTCTGCAAATATATCTCTTGCATATAGTTCATATTCTACAGATCTTTGCAAAATATCCTCTGTTCACATATTTCGCATAGAGTATGGCCTCAATAGCGTCAAATAACAAAGACTGTTTTTGCTCAAAGAAGAAAAAAAAAATAATAAATCTCGCGGCCTCCCAATACCTTCATGTAGTTTATTAAAAGCGCGGGCAGCTATGTCCATATTGCGTTGTTATATTAAATGTTTACCAAGTGAAAGCCTGCAACCTTTTTTGTGGTAGCACGAATCGCAGTACGTTTTCCCTTTATTCAAATCTTGGGTTTTTCGCTGTTTGCAGGCGTCCGGGCGTCCGGGCTACTCTTTGCAGCGTGTGAATTTGAGTGCATGAAATGCGGCTCGGAAGAAAAATAAAATAGGCTCTCCAGTGGGCATATCAGACGGCATGCTGACTTATAAAATACTTTAAAAACAGATTGGGCATACAAATATGCTTTTGCTGAAAGGTGTTTATTGGGAAAATAAAAAGCGACTGAAAGTTGGTAGGCGTATTTACGCCAACACGATTACTGGAGAAATCGGGCAAAAACTTCACGTAATTTATTTAAAGCTTCCGGAAAACAATATCTGCTCAACGTAAGTTCATTTGTTCAAAAGAGAATTTTCACGTAAAAGAGAAGAGCATTTATTATTAATAGGTGTAGGAGGTTATCAATACTCCTGCTGTTTTATTCACTCTGGTATTCAACTTACTGATCTAAACAAATTCCCCCTTCTACATATGTATCTGTATTTGTCAAATTTGTAATGGAAATTTCAATCTTAATAATGAAGAATTTCAAGATTCAAATAATAATGTTTTGTTAATGTATTCTATATATCTATATATATGTATATATGTGAGAAATCTGTAGACCAATTAGTTACACAATTATGGCACTCTTTCATATTATATCTCATTATATGCTTATGTGTTGATTCGAGAATTCTCTATATGCTTTAATTACTTTCTCGAGATCTTCAAAAACGATCAAGCTTAATAACATCTCATTTCAATTCTAAGGTAGTCCCTACCACTCATTTAATACCAGCTATGTCCAAGCTATAAGTTCTTGGGCGAAACCAGCTTCTCTGCTTTCTCATATACACAAGAGACCGTTCAGTTGTAGTTGATCAATCCGCATTCGAGCACAATTCACTGTGTAGTATACTTACAGGCATTTAGAAACTAAATCAATAACTAAATGCGCCAGGCACATTCAATTTGACCACTGATATGAGAGTGCTTTATAAGAACCGGAGTAAGACTTGGAAGATCGGCGTGGCACCGCCCACTTTTAGCTGAAATTACAAATGTCAGAAGCCGTCAATTTTAAAATCCATTTGTTTCTTTTATTTTCCACTGCACAAATCAAAATCAAATTAAAATAATCGGATAAAACTGAGCAAGAATAAAGCATTTAAAGCATGCCACTTTTCGACCAAAAATTATCCTAACCGAACCAAAACTGTTCAAGCTCATATCTACTGAATAAGACCGAAAATATCGGTCAATCTGTGTGTGTGGTATGTCTGTGTTTCAAAAACGGTTGTGTTATGACTTTTTTGCACTGGACACTTTTGTAGAGTGAACATTTCTGAGAAATATGCGTCTAAAGTCAAAGCGATGTCATAAAACACCTCTGATCTGTAGGAATTTAAAGATAAAAAATCACGAATAAAGTGTATTTTCTATGGAAGATTTTTACATGCCTTGGTCCAGTTCTTAATGTTAATATTAAAGGCTAAAATTTTCAGGGAATTTTTTTAGGGTATTTCCAAGGAAATTTCGTGACGGGATTGAAAAAAATTAGTAGTTCAATAAAAACACCCTAATATGTATATATATATATACTTTTTTTAATTACTGGCATTCCAAATCTCTGCTTGACGTGACCCGGAGTTTGATTCTTGCAAGTTGTCCGAAGATATGGTATAATAAAAAAGATTGAAAATGTTCTAAAATCTTACAATCGATATCCTTTTTCGAAAATTTTCAGCAATATAGAGATTTTTTTAACAAGAAATCTGCTAAGACGTATCATACTTAAATATTCCATTACTACGCCTCTATAGAGATTACTCTTTTTTCATTATCATGTAAAATGATCTGAGCTCAATGCCAGTCAAAATTAGAAAATGTACTGTCGAAATTAATGTGTGCCGAAAATCTCGCACAAACGCACACTTTTGCAGCTTGCTATGTGCATGTGTGTGTGTGCGTATGTGCAAAGTAATAAAGCACTGAATCTCAATATCAATCTCTTTCATTGCATGGGTACATAGTAAGAAACAGAGAAGGCAAAGCCTTAGATGCACTTCTATGAATGTGTTGGTATGCTTGTACTTGTACATATACCTTTGTACGCGCACATATTTAATGATGCACATAAACTCATATCCATGTCACTGCGCGGACATACTTGTTTGCCGGCACTACGGCGCACATTTCGAAGTGTTGAGTAGATCGACTGCAGTTACAGAAGGAAAGTGGGGAGTGCATAATTCACACAAATAATCCTGTGTTTGTATGTGTTCACAAATACGATGATATATATGATATATGTATGTACATGTACTCAGTTATGTATATGGCTGAGTTTGGCAAAATTACTAGTAATTTTTTGCTCTAGCAACGTATTGGCAGCTGAAACAAGTGAACTGCAAAAATGTGAAATGAAACAAGGGAAAGTTTATAAAAGCATTTTGTGCACTTTTCATTTTGAATCGCTTGAGTGATATAAAGAAATAAAAAGCATTCGGAAAATATGTTAAATCGAAAAATTATCTGCACACCAAGATACATACAAAAACAGAATAAGCATGCTCAAACAAAGTATAGTTTGTGCATCTAGTTTCGCTTCGTTTCTCTGCTTTCCTTGTTCTACTCGCTCACTCATAAATTGACTTACTACTATAAGGACATTCAATCATACACGAAAGAACAATCATTCAAACTGACAGGAATCTGTGTTCATACGCTTTACTGTTTACTCATTTAACTTGCACTTGTACTCCATGGATGTGGATCAATGTGATAAACGATTTGCTCGCAATCACATGCATACCATACATACGTACATATACACGAATAAATGGAATTTAGTGCTCTCATTTCATGGCAGAAGAGCTCACTGTTATTGGCATTGGATTTCAAGCTTTTACGACCAGTTTGCACGATTGGAATTTGCTATAAATATTTGCATTATTGATTGCAAAGTGCGTGTTGTGGCGATCAAATTTAAATAATTTAAAAATTACATAACTATGGAATGTTCGAGTTTTTAGAGGTTTGGCATTACATTAGAAAGATAGCTGTCAAACCAGCTGTCAATGCATATGACATTTATGTTGGGTACACTCTGACGAATATTTTTGGTCTGAATGATTTTAGGTCACTGGGGATAGGCTAGACGTCGGTATCGGCATGGCATCATACTCGACCTTGTTATTGAGCTCGAGTTAAGCCAGCAATACGACCGAGTAAAGGAGTCGAGAAACTAAGCACTCCATTTTCAATCACCAATAGAGAAGATTGGGTCAAAGATTCTGTGATCGACAGCTTCAACGTCGAAATCTAAATATTCACTGACGGATCAACGGGTGAAACAGGAACAGGCCTTTTCCGTATGCCGCTTCAAACTACAATTCAGTATTTTAGGCTGAAATTGTGGATGTAGCAGAAGGTTCCAAGTGGGCTTGTGCTCTAAACAGCAAGTACATAAAAATTCTAGTCTATAACCAAGCGGCAATTGAGGTTATCCGTAGGGCCAACACAAAGTTACATTGACACAATTAACAGACTTTTAACAGGAAACACAGTTAATATCATCTAGGTACCTGGTCATATAGGAATAGACGGCAATGAAAAGGTAGACAAGGAGTTGGCCTGCTCGAGAGCAGTAAAGATCTCACCTTCAGAAAATGGAAAAAAAATGGTTCGGTGGAATACAGGACATGCGCGGAGGATGATGAGATCTGGAATATTATCTATGCGAATGCTCAGCCTTCAGCCTAACTTATTGTATTGTGCTTACCTGTGAGCCAAAAGAAGAGCAAGCGGAAGAAAGGGTAAATACAACACATTAAACCAATTCTTTTTGGTGTACATATTTTAAGAGCATTTTATACTTTTTGGATACTTTTCCATGATGCACACACATTCAGACCATATATATACTATATATTGCTCATGCTGGTGCATTTACGAGGAGGATGGAGGCTACTAAGCAGCAGCTAACTTAGCAAGGAACACCAGCTATCGCCAACAAGCAGAAGACCATGCTAATATGGTTGTCAACGGTGCACAGCGGCATCCAAAGATGTTGCTACTTATTATTGCTATTGTTATTGCAAGGTGGATGCTGTGTTGCATGTAAAATTTGCAATAAGCACCGTTGGAATATTAAACAAAAGCACACCAAAGAAAATGCAAACTGCGCGCGTATAATCAAGGTAAGTTGTGGGCGGGCAGAGTAGCTGAAGGCCAAAAGCAGCAGGAGACACGAGGCAGGAGCCACATCACAAGTTGTGGAAAGGTGGCAGGTAGTAGGCGGCAACAGACAACAGTAATAATGGCGTTTTTTTCACAACGAAGGAGCTTCATAAAACAGCGTCAAGACACTTATGATGTGGAGGTGTTTGCATGTGTATGGATGAAAGTGTTATTTCCCATTATATTGTTTGCCATTGGCATTGGCTGTATGGGGCATGATTGCTTGAGAGAAATTAAAATCCATAGTGCAGACTATGAAGGTGAATGAGCAGCCCCGCCACGAAAACGATATACATGGTAACAACACGTTGTTGTTATTATTGTTGGCGGCAATAAAGAATGCTATATGCATTTAAGGGCGTCGACGTAAATGACGAAGAGGTTAACGCGATATTAGTACAGTTAATAAAAAACTAACTATTAGGATTTTTTCTGAATTTTTTTGTGCGGAAACATTAAGTCTTTAAGGTGATGATCACACTGTAAAAGTTGGAATATGTGTTTTAAATTTTAAAATTTCTCCAATTAAGGAGTAAACTGTTTATCATTTGATGGTCATATGTGTGATTATTACCATGGTAGAAGTACGGTAGTAAGTGATATCCTCGCGAATCTGATGTAAAAGAAGTAAAAGTCTCAAGATAGATTGAGTATTGAAGCTTAAGAGTGTTAACACTTTCCGTCTAAAAATGAAGAATATTTACTTTTAGTGCTCTTCATAAGGGGGTATTCTCATGTAATCACTTCGAAAAATCGATTTTTTTTTATATTTTGACAGTAAAATCTATTGAAAACATGCTGTTAAAAATTCAGACCGAAATTCATAGCATTTGATAAGTTACAGCTCATAGTCGCCGACGTGTCGTAAGCGACTGTCTACCAGGCGCCATGACAAGTCTGCAGCTGCTACGTTGCTAAATGCATTTTTCTCGAATCATCATTTTCTGAAACTGCCATGGTCCTAAAAAAAAAGTATTCAACCGATTGCTTTAAAATTTACATATGTTCTTCTACTAATTTATAGTTATTGTCCCTACCAGAATTGTTTATTTTCGAAAATATTTTCATATTTTTTTTAAACGATTTTTAACGAAAAAAACTAGATTTTCGCGACTTTTTTTGGAGTTCGACATTTTTTTTGCTTTTAATGAAATTAAGTATATTTGGTAGGGACGATAGCCGAAGAACTACTGAATAATAAACCATTCGATATTTTTATTTCAGATGACTTGAACAGCCGCTATCACCATGACCAGTGAACTACTTTTTTTCAAAATACAAATAAAAATATATTAAAAAATTAAAATGATTGAACTTTGTTGTTGCATAAAAAAATTTTCCTAAAAAGTGGCAAAATGTATGCGTTCACATGAGAGTACCCCATTAAGACTAAACATTTCGATTCGGTTAGTTTTCTTATTTCAGCGGTAATCAGGTTTTAAGTATATATCTGCTGCCCGTATGTCAGATGCATCGATATCGGGCAACTCCAGTATAAAGCTGTCAACAAATTGACCAAACAAAATCGAATCTTTGTTTGGAAAATTTTGTTATTTGGCAACATATCTTCACAAAAGTCGGCATAGAACACTAATATTCCCAGGCTATAAACTCTGAATAAATTGTTCAGATCGTTCAGAGCATAAAGTTACCATTCAAACTGATCAATTAAAATCATGATTAAGGTTTTTTTTATGCTTTTATACTTAAAAAAATGTACCTGTGAGAAGTATTATAGCTTCGGTGTAGCCGATGTTAAAGTTTATTCATATTTTTTATAAAAAAAAATTTCAATACTGAGGTTATTTTCTATTTTTCCTCCCTTAGATGATAATTAAGATATAAAAACTTTACATGACGTACATACATACATATGTAGATGAGTAATTTCTTCCCTAAACTCGATTTCACAAATAATGATATTATATATAGATTACTTAGGTTTCGATAAACATTCAAAGACCGAAACTATATACAAAATAGCGAAAATAAATTTTAATTGCTTTCTTCAGGAATTTTCCTTTCAAAGCAGTAATTAACATGCATACCTACATACAATATACTTACTAAGTGACGTTTGTCATTTGCGCCTAATTCCGTAATTGATTGCGAAAAAGTTCTAAAGTTCAAACTGTGAACTTACACAATTTTCCCTAAAAGCATGCTACAATAATGGATGAAAATTATAAAACAAATACGAAAACTGAACGAAATTAAGAAGAAAAAGTGATTTAGCAAAATGCTTTAGCGTGTCTATGCGGTTGATGGGTGCGAGCTTAAACTGAGCTAGTGGTAGTCGCAGAGGCAGAATAAAAAACTACAGCAACAATTGTGCACACATTGCAGCATTTTGAACTCGTTTGTTCATCGCTTGCTGTTGTTGTTGTTTTTGTTTTACTTAGCTGGTGTTGTTATCTACGCGCAGGCTAACTGAGAGTTTGTGCGTGTGATTTTGCAAGTGTCGGCACGCGTACATTTGTATGTTTGTATTTTCGTATGTGGATTAGAGCGGGTCTCAAATGATTCTTTTTTAAGCTTAAGCATGCATTTTTTTTAATTAAAAAAAAAAATGTTACGCATTTCTCTTTTCACGACTTTAAATAAAGTTCATAGAAAATCTGCAGTTTTTCTTAAAAGTGTACAGTTTATTAAAAACGCGAGTATTTTTTTGTTTTAAATTAATTTTCAAAAAATAGCTATATACAGGTGTTTGTAAGCCACTGCAAATATTTTACATAAACATCTCCTTAAATCAAAAGCTGCCATTCCTTGCAAACTACTCACCCTAATATGGTCGCATACGCGCACACTATATACACATGCCAATACATATCTGCATATGTTTGAAACTTTTCTGCGCTACATTCAGTGGTTTAGCTTTTGATTAGCCCCAAATGATTTATTATGCTGCACAATTTATGTCAAGGCGAAATGGATTTCTCTTGTAATTATATTTTCGTTGACCAAATGAGCAAATAAAACACTGAAAATGAGAAAAAATGGAATTGAGCAAAGATAAATTGTACGCTCGCTTGGCAGAAGTAATGAAAATTGGATTTAAGTTAAATGGTTTTAAAATTTTGCAGCAACAAATTGGTTGAGAAATAAACATTCTGTGTCCATCTTTCATTGGTGTGTTTCTCAGTTCAAATTTATTCTGCAAATTATTGTGCTGTACTCAGAAATGAAGACGCCTTGGTAGTTCACTGTCCAAGCATGTATTGTGTATGGATACATACGGCATGTGTGTTTAAGAAAGAGGAAAAATAATTTTATTTTTCTCAGCTTTTCATCTTCTGCCTAACTAATCTACTTGTTCGTGATTCGAATCACATGATTTTTTATCCAGAACTAATTTCAAAACTAATAGAACAGTGTCGATGAGTTTTAAAACCAAAACATAAAAACTTGTAAACAAAATATATAAGAAAATAAAACAAAAATTAAAGAAAAAAATAACTTTTGTATTAACACTTTTTTCACATTGCCACAAAATGTATGTGAAAAATTCGAATAACCGAGTTTTCGAATAACCAAATTATTTTTATCTTTTACGATTTTTTTTCAAGAAACTTTATATAAACCTCCGGTTTATGTTCCAAACACTTTACATGTGTTTTGATTAAAAATATTATGTACTAACTTTTTATTGATTTTATTATGACTTAATAACTAATAAACAGAATCATTTTCAAAGCAAAAATCTCACATCAAAATATTTGCCCTCTTCAAGGTTCGGCGGAACTGTTCAAACATTCCACTAAAACAATCAAAGCTGCTTTTTTATTTCTCAAGCCTATTATTTCGCAGAAGCAGCAGTGAAACCCGTTAATCAGAACTCGATATACAGAGCAGTGAACGACATAGTTAACAAAATGACATTTGATTTTATTGTTTTAGGTTAGGATATGAACGAAAACATGACTTCAGTCTTTTACAGCTCATTGATGTTCAGCAGAAGAATTTAATGATTTTCTATTTGAAAGCTCTTTTTAGGGTATAATGAATACCCTTAACAGCAAAATTTATATAAATTTCTTCTGACCAGGTGGCAGCACTACTTAAATAACATAAAAATAGCGGTACCCTTTCTTCTTCTTCCTTCTCCATATAAATTCAGTGTATCGAAAGCGCCGCTAATGCAGGTCATTGCGAAATCTGAAAAACGACAAAAACCTGCAAAAGAAGTAATAACAAAAAAAAAAGAAAAATAGTAGACATGGAAATGCAATATATCGAGAAACTCAATGCTCTCAATTATAAATATTGGACTATTATGACACGCGCTTACCTCGAAAAGGAGGATCTGATGGACACCATCGACAGGAAAGATCCAGCCTCAAATGTAAGTATATTGCCCTTAAGCAGTTTTTGCCTTTCGTGTTGATGACTTGGTGTTTTCTGCCTTTTCCAGACAATTGCGAAGGAGCGTCGTGCTCGCTTCATTTTACTTTGCTTAATTGAGCCTTCATTTGTACGCGAATTACCTGACAATGTTAGGAGCGCAAGAGAGATATGGACACATTTCGCTTTCCGTTATCGAAGGCGAAGAAGCGCCTCCTGCTCACATACACCCTAAAATCAGTCGTCGTTTCATTTTTTTTTGATATGATATCAGCTTTCTGTAATACTTGTCGCTGTTAGCATATAATATGTTACAACAAATAAATGTTAGAGGTTCAAGTTACGTAATCATAAATCCGCTAGTATTATTTTTTGGAGCACAAGGTGGCATGTCAAATTTGAATTTTGTAGCGTAGTTTGTGATTAAGTTATAGCAGAGGTTCATATGTATGTATAACATTATACCAAGCTTCGTAGAGTGAGAAGAAAGCGTGCAAAATTTCGTCAACGGACGGACAGATATGCAGTCATCCAGAAACCAATTCGTCTCCACTTCCTGTTTACCTTGTTTTATGTATGCACTTATAATCGTGTATAAAATAACCGCTATATGAACAAAACTACATTACTCTAGGCAAAATGTTGCGAGCGTATAAATATAATATGCTCAAAATTACTGATTAAGTTGGAGGCCTAATGAGCATAATAATTAATTACTTAATAACTTACATATTTACATGTGCGACAACTGATAAGCTTGGTCTCATGCATTCCGTTTCAGGGCATCGTGTGAGTTCTGAGAATGACCGCAGAGAGAAAGAGAGAGAGACAGAATTGTATATGTAATGGGCTAAAGCTTTGTATGTGCTACACTCTGTTAAAAAATGTAATCACTGGAAAATTGTATAATGGTTTAAGCATTTTTTCGATAAGAAGTGTTTAAAGATAGTATGAAATTCTGAGACATACTAGATATCACATATATGTTTATAAGATACGGTCTGTTTTAGCTGAAACTATATGCAAACAACTTAATTGTGGAATACATTAAAAAAAAACAATAATAACAACACTATTTTCTTGGAAAAATCTTTACAACTATTTTTATTTAATTTTATATGCTTCAGTAGTTGGTTGGGAATACTCGTATAGTACTCACTTCAAAAATAATTAATTTTTTTCCTGCTTAAGTACAATCAAAAACTATTTATTTCAGTGTCGTTGAGCACATTTTTGAGCACTCACATAGAACATAAAAACCATGTTGAATTCATTGCAAAATAAATAAATACATTCATATTTTCTATACATAGATTAAAATATTGTGTTTTTTGTTTAGCTACAAACACAAATCCCGAGCACGGCTGCCAAGCAGTCTCCGAATCGCGTATTATTTGAGCTTCTGTCGTTCCGAAGCCGCAGTTGCGTTTCAACATTTGCGAAAACACAGCGTACGAGGCGCTTGCGAGAGTATACCAAAGCTAAATATAAACTCTGATTAAACTATTATAGTTTGTAAACACATCGGTTTAATTCAAGTTCAACCAAAATGCACACGAGATTAGATTGCGACTGAAATTAGTCACGAATTGCCAGTGAAGTGTGAAAGAAAAGCAATTGTGTGTTATAATAAAAGACACTTAAAGCCTGCATACAAGATGTCACGTGGGTCACACTCGACGGGCACTCTGCATTGTTGCTGCCAGAAGTTGTTGTTGCTCTTATGGGCTGCTTCTGCATTGCGCGCTACGTTGGCGGGCCCATCTTATCGCTGTATGTATTGAAAAAATTATGTTTTCTGTCACACATTGGAGATTATAATAAAATATAAATAATTATATATGTACATATAGAGTAGAATATTTCTGATAAACGGAAAGCGCATTTGCAATCAAAAATTCAGAATTTGTTTTAATTTAAAAAGTATTCGAATATGGAAATAATAATGCATATACATATTTTTGTTAATAAAACATACATATACAAATGTACATGCTTATGTATGCGTATATACACATGTGTATACACTTCTGTTTAAAATGTTTGTATAATAATTGCGTCTTAAGTTAAAGTCTTTGACTAAATTAATCAAACTTCCAGCTTACGGCCAGTGCACTGATGCCGAAACCGGACGCGAGCTCTACATCGGCGAGTCCTTCACACGTCCGGGCCAGTGCATACGCGTGCAGTGCTTGGGCACACTGCAGTTATGGGAAGATGGGTAAGTGTTTTTCTCGCTAAATCTTCCAGACTTCCTTTACAGCTGCGCTAATATACATATATTATATATTCTTTGTTTATTTATAGCTGTGAAGTACCCAAATTAGAGGGTAATTGTAGTCCCGTGCCGCCGGGCAATGAATTTCTCAACTATCCATATTGTTGTCCACTGTTTGTGTGCAGAAAGATTGCCGTCAGCGAAAAGGATCGGCGAGAAGAGATACGCACATACAATCAGTACGGCACTATGATTAAACAGGACATACAGCAAATTTTCAGTGTAGGCCCAGTTAAGGGCAATGTACCGGGCGCTGGTGTAATTACACAATTTGAAATCTAAGTGCGAAAACTATATGGGAATATTTGACGATTACAATATGAAATTTTTATTAAATGAAAAAGAAGACACCTTCGAATTTTAAAAGGTGATTTATGTACCTAAGTTAATTGAAACATATGTACCAAATTGTTTTTAATTTAATTTAATTTTTTACATCAAAAATTAGGGAATTTATTTCTCCAATTAGTTGATCTTGTAAAATAAAGCAAATTTATGGCCAGCTGAGTTATAAAAGTAACAGTGACGGCCATTATGGTATGGTTAGAAATGCGATGCACAAATCTGCTGCCAAGAAATTAGCCATTTAATCAGTATTAAAAAATATTTCTATAACCTGAACAGGGTATATTAAGGTTGTCACGAAGTTTGTAACACCCAGAAGGAAGGGTCGGAGACCCTATAAAGTGTATAAGTTATTTTTAGGCACTAGTGCGCTTTATTCAGGCTCGATCAGAACTAAACTCTAAAACATTCTTACTCTTAAGTCTAAGCCTAAGCCGTCCTCACTGCCGCTGCCGTCGTCGCTGCTGTCGTCGCTGTCGTTGCTATGTTTTGTCAGATGCAGTGTCAGCGAATCCCACGATACGTCGACTTGCGTGTAGTGTAAGTCGTCGCTTGTTTGCGTTATATTTGTGCTGCGGATCCCACGGCTACGGTAGCTTGTGCGTATGTTGTTGCTTGTCGTTGGATCATAACTCGGGCCGTTGGTCATGGATTGGGGTGGTGTTAATGTTCAGCATTGCCTGAAACGGATGTTAGGCAGACAATGCTGACTTGGTATTTTGGTGGTTTGCGTTTCCAGTTAACTTATATATAAATGATCAGTATGTTGAGCTGAGTCGATTTAGCCATGTCCTGTCTGTCCGTCTGTCTGTATATATACGAACTAGTCCCTCAGTTTTTAAGATATCGTTTTGAAATTTTACAAACGTCATTTTCTCTTCAAGAAGCTGCTCATTTCTTGGAACTGCCGATATCGGATCACTATAACATTTAGCTGCCATACAAATTGAAAGATCGGAATCAAATGCTTGTATGGAAAACTTTCGCATTCGACGTGGTATCTTCACGAAATTTGACATGGATTCCAGCGTAAAGTAATAATGTAATATGCGATGAAATTGTTCAGATATAGCATAAAGCTTCCATATAAACTGAACACATAGTTACTAAAAGAAATGCACCTGTGAAGGGTATATTAGCTTCGGTGCAGCCGAAGTTAACGTTTTTTCTTGTTTTAACTAAAGAACTTCTGAAACTTGCAATAACTCATTGTGAAATTTACTTTCTGTAGATAAAATTAATATTAGTTAAGTAATTAAAAGCGTCTCAAACTACAAATAGTTCGTGTGGTATTGTATCGGGTTTTCAATTATGATTCCTAAGCATCGTTTCTGTTATTTTTAATATGTCTTGATCTGTAATTTTTCTTTGTATTCAGTAGTTTTTACAATTTCATCATACAAGGTGCCTTCCAAAGTAAACATGACTTTTTGAATTTAGTGTTCCCTTGTGGCGCCATCTATATATTGCTTTAGAGCTATCTTTATCGATTGTCCAGTGAAGTTATTGCGTTTTAAGTGTCAGTAGGTTTGTCTTATCGGTGCGAAAATGAGCTTCGAACAAAGAGCCAACATTAAATTTTGTTTTAAAATTGGTAAAACTTTTAGCGAAACGTTTCAATTGATGAAACAAGTTTACGGCGATGATTGGCTATCCCGTAGCAGAGTGCACGAGTGGTTTCAACGTTTTCAAAGTGGTCGTGAGGAGGACATAAATGACGATAAATATGTGGGCCAATCAATCCGTGATCACCGGAAATTCCATCGAAACTGTGCGTGAATTCATCAAAAATCAGCTGAAGTGAACATTGAAATTCATGGAAATAGAATTGAACGTCTCCAAAACATCGATTTATTCCATTTTGACCGAGCATTTGTGCTTACAAAAGGTGTGTGCACGGTTTGTTCCACACAAATTGACTGACGACCAAAAATTGCTCAGAATCCAACATTCGATCGACGCTTGTGACTGATTATTTGACCAAAAATCACATTTGAACCATTAACAACTCCCCGTATTCACCTGATATGGTACTGTGCGACTTCTTCCTTTTCGGAAAAATGAATTTGGCCATGAAAGGAAAGCGTTATGCAGACGTAGATGCCATTCAACAGGCTTGCACCGGCATACTGGCGACCATATCGGCCAACGAGCTAAAACACTCGATCGACATGCTTTTGGACCGTGCAAAAAGCTGTATTGAAGCAGAAGGAGACTATTTTGAATGAAATAAATTGATTTTGCCGAAAAAACCATTAGTTCTGTTTTTTTTTTAAGCCCTGTTTACTTTGGAAAGCTCCTTGTAGAAAGATATATGTATAAAAATGTTTCCACTCAAGTACTGAAACTGTTGGACCATCGTAAAAGCCGTGAATTTACTGTTTTGCCTTGGAACAGCTGGAAAACGATCGATGATAACCAACATTTTATGACCGCAATCGGAAGAAGTTTACCACGACAGCATTTGGTTACAACAAAATGGGACTTAGTGCCACACAACACGTGAAAAGAATGAATTATTGCGAGAAAAGTTTGGAGATTCGATTATTTCAGAATATTGTCACAATGAATGACCTCCAAGAAGTTGTGATTTAAGACCATTAGACTGCCTCCTGTGAGGTTATTTAAAGGCATTGGTTTTTAGCAATTAACCAGGCACTCTTCAAGCTTTAGTAGTAAATACTGAACATAACATTCATGAATTAGGACTTCCTATAGGAAAAAGTACTCAAAAATCAGGTTCATCGAATTCGTCCCTGCAAAATAAGACGTGAAGACCATTTGAATGATGTTATATTCAGTTCTTAATTGTATCGATTGTAGTTCACATTAATTAAAAGCATTTGAATTTCGTCAACAAGTACTAGTACTAGTATTTCATTGGCTTAAGTCCGATATCCTGAGTGGCTTTTATTTGTAAACTCTAGAAAAATAACCGACCTCATATTAATGGCATGTTGTTTTGGAAGGAATTCAATGACATATTTGTACACTAAATACTAACTCGATGCTCGATAAATAATTGAAAAAAGTTTGACTTGTCGATACTTGGCTCTACCGTCTAATATTTGGGATGTAGGTAAATCTCAAATTTAGTTTTTGATTCTATGAGAGTGTGAAAATGTTCATTAAGTAATTATTTATTTTTATAAGTGCGCTACTTTAGTGTCTAGTCGAATATTTGGAGACGGATTTTGGATTGATTTTTTATGTAAAATTCATATAGATAAAATATATACTTTTTATATGTCTAGCTTGCTGAAGTAAGTACATTTTTCAACACTTACTTAAGATGTTATTAAAAAATTTATAAATGTACATTAAAATTTACACAGTTGTACATATTGTACAACATACACATGTAAGCTCTGCAAGCAACATATTCATTTCTGTAAGTTACCTTTTCAAAAACAAATTTGCGTGAATATATGCAGGTGGCTGATTGTATTGTATGAAGGAGAAAGTTTTTCAGGCAATTATCAGCACTTAACGTCAGAAAAGTAGCAGACCCCAGTAGAGAATGGAGACCTCCACTCCGTTGGAAAGACCAAAAAATCCACAAAAAGAAATATAAGTGTTTGCAATGCAACTACATTTCTCAACATGTAATTCCCTACAGGGCCACTGCCGTGCAAAAATTATACAAGCATACATTTGCATATACTTTCTATGACTTTCTTCTCACTTTTAAGTACACTCGTGACTACACATCTGCCACAAAAATTCCGCATTTCCATTCCATGCCTACACATGTAATTATTGCTAGAGCTTTTTTTTTACAGAAGGCTTTTCGCAATACGTACGTGCTGTTTGTGTGAAATTTCTATTCGAAACTTTAGTGCAGCTCTTGAAAAGTTCATATTACATTCCTGTAATTAATAAAACCGCTGCTGATATGAATTTTCTGAGTGTTGCTAAAACTTTAAATTTTTGCACAGTTAACTACTTTTGCAACACTCTCAGCGTTGCATTGTTCACCGCAAGTGCACATATTTCTGTAATACGAGTATAAGTTTTCGTTGCGTGGTTTCTTGAAACTTTACTGTGAAGAAGCGGAATGAGGAATGTGAAAGAGAATATGACGAGTGCAAGTTTCTTTTGACAAGTGAGGCATATGCTACTCGATTGCTTCTGGAGTTCCAGGTATGCCATGTCATATTCCGCATAAGGCGGTGGATTATTTTTAGTATTGCTCGGAACAGCAATGTGGATTCTTCAGAGATCTTAAAAAAGTACACCAATAATTTACAATCTTGGCCTCAAAGACAGAGTAATCATTGAACAACTCTTCTTTTTTGTGCTGAGAATATTTCAACTTAATTTCCCTCAAAATCACTATTATTTATTATGAATTTAGCTCGAATTCTGTGCCAATGTCGAGTTGCCATATCCGTAATGCTGCTTAGTCTGAGTTCAGTGGCCAAAAACTGTACGCAGACTGTAGTGCTCTTAGCACCAGTAGTCATACAGTAAATAAGCGTCTATCCTGGAGGTTTAGAGTTGGTTATCTTCACTAATGTTTGCCGCCGTATTAGTATCAACCAATAGCTCGAACGTTTTAAGTGTCTAGTAATATTAAGAGGACAACAGTATTTTGCTCAATTTATTTTAAATGCACACGCCATCGGCCGAGTTTTGCCTTGTCCGAAATACTAATTGAACCAAAAAAATGTGTAGCCAACCAAATGAAAAAATAATTACAATCTCTTTTATTCAATAAGCACAAAGTCTTGTTTTTCTTTCCTTTTTAAGCTTCATTTCATTTCAAAGACTTCCACTTGCTCACCTTGTCAATAATGAGCGCTTGATACTGTGGGCGTTGCTGGACATTAATCGCAAGTGTTGCCACTAATTTATGCCTCATTGACTTTCTTATGGAGTACTTCATATTTTAATTTTCTTACTACATTCGATTTGGGAGGAAGACGATTTTTATAATGTTTTTAACGCAATTATTTTGTATGAATTTGGGTGAAGTTGGCGTTCGTCTATTGTTTTGTGAATATGTGGATATAACCTTTTTATCGAAAATATTTCCTGGCAAGTCAAAGTGTCGAATTTCAACTTTATTAATCGGCCACGAACAAGGCAACTACCTCCAGGGAGTTAAAAGATGCAGGTAAAATTGGTTCGAAACGCGTGTCTGCTGATGATGAATGTGGTAACTCGAGCGTTAATGAGCGCAAGTTTATAATTATTTTATGCCAATTTTAGTTTTGTTCAACTTAAATTCTAATGAAATCAAATACACTTTTAAGTCTATGACTCCCTTGAGCCTTCATTGACTAAAAATAACCAAATTTCTTACGAAGCTACTCGTGTTAGAATATTAAAATAGATTTTAAATTTGAGTACTATTTTTGTGGAGCATTCTTATAATAGTTTGATAAATTGAAATATGCATTGCGACTGCTTTATTAAACAAAATTTAGCAAAACCAGACACTAGTGTTCTGAAACAACTAAGTTATTCTCTAGTCATGAATGCACAAATAACTGTATAACTTGAAATTATATGAAATTGCTACAAATTAAATATATTGTTAACACGTCGAAAAAAATTCCAGAATATTTGTAATTTGCCAATTTTTATCGTGTTATATTCCAAATGTCATATGCTTTCAGAATTGAGATAAAAAATTAAAAAAATTTGCTTGTTTTATTAAATTGCGCTCATAGTTAACTCAATTAAAAGTAGCAAGATATTTCAGTTGAGTTTATTTGCAAATGTGTATGTAACAATGAGAGTGGTGTTGGTAGAGAATTATAAAAATTGGTAAGGCGTCACAGGTAAGAGTAGAACCAAATCTCAAAATACACAAAAATTGTATTTTTATTGAAATATATAACTTTTAGTTTGCTAGCAAATGGTCAACATAATCAAAGTCACTAATTGGGTAATCTTTAATGATTACATGGGTTTACGGGTTTTAAAAAATCGAAATCTTTTGTCCTATTAATTTTGCAACACCTTTAAAAGATTATCTTAAATTTTCAAGCTGATCCGAATAATAGTTTCGGAGATGCAGCCTTTAGAATTTGTGCGCTTGAGGCTAGCTAGGCTAAGCGCGCCGTCTTTAAACGCGTTTTTTCTCGAAACTGTGTTTTTGAAGTCGTTTGGCTAGATTTTTTTGAGAAGTACGCAACTCCGTCCGAGATTTCTTCGATTATAGCCATTAAAAAGTGACGAATTTTTCACTTAAATTTTACTTTTTTTGGAAAAGGTCTGCCAAACTCCATTTTTTTGTATTTTCCCCCTTTTCGAAGTTCCACAAGTAAGTTAAAGTTTTACTAAAACACGTATTTTTTCATTCTTTTAGATGATCCTGTAAGGAGTTATACAGCCAACGCGCATTTTTCTGTGGGCTCACAAGAAATGGCATCGCAATGGCCGAGTTTAAAATATTTTTTTCCAAAAATTTGGGGTTTTTTTGTTTATGGTGACAATAAAAAATTATGATAAAATATTTTGTATATGAGAAAAAATTTGTCGAAAAAAGGCTCTTAAGCGAACATATCTTTTTTAATAGTTGAAAATAGTTGTCGTCCCAAGGGCTGGCAGAAAAATATAGTAGATAATATTTTGGAGTTTGCGGCATTTAGAGAAATATTTTATCAAAGTACATTTTGCTTCTATGAGTAACCCATTCACCAGGCATAACTTGCGTGTATTGTTATTTTTGTCCAAATTCGGCTCATTTATGACAGTTTTGAAAGTAAAAAGTATGAAGATATCATATAAGAGACTCGCAAATTTGTATTTGAAAAACAGCAAGAATCTTGTAAACAAATTTTATCTTTTAGACATCGTTATCCAGGTATCACGCCTATCATTCTACGAATAAGTAATCGAAAAGGTATAATACCTTATCTCTAATAGTCGTTGAGTATAATAAAACTTAAAAATTATTTTTTTCAGCTGTGCTTTCGTTAATGAATGCCGGTTGGCCAAAGGATATCAGTCTCTCCATAAGAGATAGATGCCACCGAACATACTCGCAGTGTTGCGGATGGCAAGCAAAGCGAAAGCTCAAGCTGATGTGGACGTGAGAGGTAATGATATTACTGACCAATATGCAACCGCATCCAAAGGGCTAATGGAACGAGCCAAGTCAACAAGAATACACCAAAAGGAATACAGGTATGAAGCGTAGAGAGAAATATGGCTGTGGGCTGTAAAAGCAACTGTGTATGTTTGTAATGTTGACATTGTCATAAGTGATATATGCGAGGCAACGTGTTGCCAGGTAAGTGTGTCGGGGGAGCGAACCATTATACACATACATTTTTATAAAAAATGAATAACTCAACGGATTTAATTTTTGTTTTCTGATTCAAAAGGATTAAAGTAAGTGGATTTTTTAGGAGATAACATATTTTATTAAACATATATTAAAAGTTATTTATTTTATTTGATTAATTTGTACAATACACAGTTTAATAATTGAAGATAATGTGCTGTAATATAATGTCTCCACGTAAATCTTGTGCAATTTTAGGTTACAGCTATTTACAAGGTTTTCGCAGCTGCAAGGGAGACAAAATAATATCTTTCTTTCGCTATTTATATAATGATTTTAGGGTGTTACTTAAATATAAGTATAGAAATTTTGCCTTACAGAAAATGAGAAATGGTTAAGAGGTGACACATACATAGGTTTTAGAGTTCTGACTATGCAGACTCAAGAACTTTAAGCTAAATTTTTTGAACTCTAGTCTGTAATAGATCGGAAATAATGATAACAATTCGAACGTTGTAAAATTTTTGGTACAAAAAATATATAAGATATATCTTCCTGTCACAATACCATATTTTACGTACACCCCTAATAGACAAACCCATATACATAGAACCCGATGGCTATGTATGTTGGTATAAATGGCTCACCATTACTGACCACAGTTGCGGATTATATACGAATATATGACACATGTACTTATGAATGTGGTTATATGTATAAGTATGTGCGGCTTACATGTTCGCCTAGCGCATATCCATATACGTGTGTGTGCGTGCATATAAGCTTGAACAAAAAATCTAATTTTCCACTCTAAGGCACAGCACATCACAACTTATTGAATATACAACGACTAGGATGACCAAAAAATACAAAAAATGAGAAGAGGATAGTAATCGAAATCCAGTTAAGCTCTGGCTAAAAGTAAAAAAAATGAAACAAAATTGGCATAGGAAAGATTTTCTGAGAGCGCTTATCGTAATGTATGAAGAAGAGTTAGGAAAACTTGATTTCGCATAAAACTATATGAGATCAACTACTCGAACTGCTCGTTGTTAGTGTGTGTGCGTGTGTGGAGATGTGTTTGCTTAATGCGAATGAAAATATAACGACATGTTGCACACGAATTGAGGACATGTTGACATGTTCGGACGTAAGACAGTGTGAGAGCCGAGAGTTTGTGTTTGTGGGCTGGTATGTGTAAGTAAGGTGAACTTAGCGAGCGCAGAACAAAATATTATCATGGGCAATAATTGAAATATTCTGGAATACCTGTAACAAATTTCTTAAAGAATGATTACATTGAAGAATTTTCTTTAGTATTTGTAATATGCTATTACTCTTATACATAGGCTTACAGTTCAAATATCGCTGTAGTGGTCACTGGTTGTAGGCGCTCTAACTGGGCACTGTCCTATCATAATTCATGCAGTAAAATTGAACATCTTTCCGAATGCCAGTTGCATCAGCTATTTGGAAGAGGATGAGATAGAATCATCTCAACAATTCCTCTTCAAGTACCCCGCTATTGCCAGATCAAGGCAAAAACACCTCGGATGTTATATATTTCCACATACAAGTGGAATAACTGAATTAGAAATGAAATACCTTAGAACATTGTGACTGCAAATCACAGTCTAAATGTGATCCAGCCGCCATGCTGAGGGAACAGCTACTTAAACTTATCTAACCTAGCATTATTATATTTATTGATACATGCATATGCTCAATGTTATTTTGAGTAGCAAGTGTCTGCTAACTATAAACTTCTACTATATACTCTCTCGCTCGTTTAAATCAAAAATACGTCCATAGTAAAAGCGAGTCGGTTTTTAGATTTTCAGTGTATTGTAACCTTTAGACTTCGTTACACATTGAACAGGGTATCTTAAGTTTGTAATGATATTTGTAACACCCAATAGAAACTTCTCATATAGCTGTCATACAAACTGACCTATGGAACTCATATACTTGTATGAAAAACTTTTTAATTTGACAAGGTATCTTCACAAAATTCGGCACCGATGATTCAGGTTGATCAGATTGAATGCCGATGTCAACGTTTTTTTTTTGTTTTAATATAATTTCATACACTTAAATATTTTCGTCTAAAGTAACATCAATTCTGTCGCTGAATGACATTTATATCGATGAAGGCTTTTTGAGTTGACTTATCTGAGTTCATCCCGACATGCGAGAACTGCTGTTTAGCGTGACTAAATACTTCATGGTTTAGTTTAAAGAAATAAGCAGTGCATTAGTTTTGGGTGCCCTCATAAAATGGGGCTCTTAATTTTCGACTTTTATGAGACATATCGTTGGTTATTGAAAATATATAAAATAAAGTTCAGTATAACCTATTTATAGGTAGTAATACTTCGATAGTCATTCACATGAATGAATGGTTGACCTGAGTTATTCTTTGCTTATGAAATGGGCTTATTTTTTTCTTTCTCATTTTCAACTTCTTTGGCGTAGTACATTCTAAGTAAGGACTGTTAGCTTAAGTAACGACTTGCGGCACAAAATGTGAACTCTGACCACCTTCATATATGTACTGTACGTCTCACTATCACTCCATAGATTGTGTGTTAAATCTAAAAAAACTAACTGGAGATGAGAGGATCGAAATGAGAACTTAAATGAAGACAATGAAGCTTTAGAAACTGACTTTTCGTCGCGACCTATGGTGTCAATCATTGAAAGCGTTGTTCCGAACACATTTTTGATAAGGTTCTCAGATTATAAATACACTTCAATTAACTTTGGGTCATGACACAAAATACAAACCACAAATGAACATTTGCGTTTCAAATTCAGAGTAAATAAGTCGCAGTGAAAGAGAAGCAATAACATTCTGAACGAAAGGAAAGCTTAGCAGGAAGTCGTATGAAAGAATATTTATATATTTATTCACTGTATTTGTTTTTACATTTCGATGCATGCTGAATACTTATTTAATAATCGAATATAATAAATTAAGCTGCTCACTTGTTAAATTTTAAGAAAATATAATTGGCCAAAGCATTTTGTTCAATTACACCGATAAAAACCACACATGTCAGGTAAAGGTGTCTTCCATTGTGCAGTTATACATATAATAGAAATTTATACAGCAATACACTAATATATTAATTACGTAAACAGTTTCGAATTTCAGCAGAACAGATCTTCCCACACACAAACGCCCAAACAAAATGTACGTGCGTACACAGGCACACAATTAAACTACTGCATGTGCGTTTAATTTGTAAATTTATTGGAAGACAAAGTGTGACTGCAATGTAACTGCATTTTCTAGGCAATTTATTAAATAAATGTTTGCGTAATAAATTGCAGTGGAAAAATATTTGCATATTTGTTTTAAATAAGTTTGAAATATTTGTTGAGCAGAATACAATCTATGCGTTTATTTGCTGTGTTTTAAAGCATTCAAAATATTAAGGGTAATGAAAATTAATATCTGCCGAAAAGTATGCTACGATAAATAAAAGCTATTCTATGTAAACTATTTTATTGAAATATGCATGAGAAATACCTGAGTGCCTTGCCTGCATATACATACATACGTATTGCAAATTTTACTCACATATGTGCATACATATGTATCATTATAACGTCTCACTGGCATTATAACGTCTCACTCGACTTCCGGTCAAGCTGCTATTTGATAACAACTACATACATGTGCCCGACACACACACATGTATTTCTTGAGCATATGAATAAAATTTCATTCGATTTGAAGTCGAGATTTGCATATTGGGTGTGCTTGCTCGAAATAAATTGCGCTTCATTGGGCATGAATAATAATATTTTGTTTTCAAATAAAATGAAGTGGACGGAAGTTTGTCTGAGCCGTTTTGCTGATAACTATATTACTTGATTAGACACAATATTGATAGGGTAATAGTCTATGCCAGCGGAAGTGCAAACCAATAACAAAAACAATTTCTTCGTATAAGCTGTAAACGGCCACTTTAAAAGTATAAAATTCAAGTGAAATACATACCAAAAAAAAAAACAAGGAAAAACGTTTATTTCGGTGGCACCGAAGCTAGAATACACTTCACAAATGAAGACATTTTTTCACAAGAACTTCATTTGCACGGTTTGGGTTGGACGACAGCTATATGTTCTAATGGTCCGTTATGGAAAATAAAACAACATACAACAACAATATATTATAAATTTCTGCTTTTTTATATTTAGAATAATAAATAAATAAACAAATATGTACCATTGCCATTTGTTGTGCTACACGAAATTTCACTGGCGGCTTGCGTGGCATTCTTCCCTACTTTATACAAAAATTTCGAAATATAACGAATTTCTTTATTATTTTCACCCATTTTTGAATAGCTGTAACACTTTTTCAACTTCCCGGAATTAAATTTTTTTGATTAAATGAAGCTTAAAGTCTTACCTTTCCAACACTATACGTTATGACACAATTGGTAGCATTGGAGTTACAAGTATATTATAGCATTATCGTAAACAATAATCTCTGCGAAATATCGGGAAGATTTATTGTCAAATAAAAAAGTTTGTATGACAGCTATATGTTTTGGTGATCCGATAACGGCGGTTCCGACAAATGCGCAGCTTCTTAGTGCACAAACGACGTGTGCAAAACTTCAAAGTGATATCACCAAAACCGCGGAGAGTCGATTCGACGCCGTTCGCAGCAACTCGGACTGACGTATGGAATGACTTGGCGCATTTTACGTGGAGATCTTAAATTGCGAAAGAAGTTCTGACATTTTTGAGCCAAATTTTGTTCATTGATGAGACTCAAGTTGGCTCTATGGGTATGTAAACAAACAGAAGAAACAAGGGTTTGGTGTGGTTTGTGGGCTGGTGGAATCATCGGTCCATATTTCTTTAAATATTATGACGGTGAGAGCCTAACCGACAATGGCGATCGTTATCGCGCCAATATAACCGACTATTTGATGCCTGAAGTTGAAGCTCATGATCTCGGCGACAATTGGTTTCAACAAGACGGCGCAACTTCCCACACATCACATCACATCAATGGATTTCTTGAGAGAACACTTCGGAGAGCAGATACTTAATTTCACGTTTTGGGCAGGTCGATTGGCCACCAAGATTGTGTGTTATCACACTGTTAGATCCTTTTGCTGTGGGGATATGTAAAGTCAAAAGTCTATGCGGACAATCCCGCTTCGATTCAGGCCTTGGAGCAAAACACCACACGTGCCATTCACCATCGAAAATTGGACATGGAAAATTGAACTCAACGGATGGACCATCTGACACGTGGCCGCCGCCAAAATTTGATAGAAATAATATTCCAAAAATAAACGCCGAAGTATTGCTAGAAGCTTAATTAAGGTCTGAAAGCCGAAGTTTATTCAATTACAGAAAATTTTTAGCAAATTTTCGGGCATCACAAAAACTCTCAATTTTGCATGTTTCTATAAAATACATTCATGCAGTTCATGTCATTGTCCCACATTTCAAAACTCTTTACGAATTCCGAGTAAATAGTGTTAGTCAGATCCTTTGATTTAAATTTGTTTAATTTTATTTAGTTACTAGAAATCTTATAAAATTATTTATTACTAACAAAATCAATACTTATTTGATAAGATCTATTTGATACTTATACTTTCAATCACCAGTGCGTATACGTAACAATTGAAGCATATGCTTTTGATACTGTGTTGGGTAGTTAACAGCACTGTTGCAAATTCTGTGCACTAATTACCGAAATCTTGGGAATTCAAGGAACGAATAACAATATGAATCATAAATTTAATACTCAGTGCTCTGAATGGATATTTATAGCTATCTGGATATACAGAGGTTATGTATAGGGTGTATATATTACACCGAAATCAAACAAAGACAAAACTAGGCTTACAAAAGACTGTGTGTGTTATTTTCTTACTTATAAATATGCCTGCTTATGTGCCACGACAATAACCTCAATACATTAAAAGGTACGCTGGCTTACAATTAATTGTCTATCACATGTACGTGTGCGTGTGTGTGTGAGTAATACAGCACATTACGCAAATTTAACCCTTCAAATGCTGAATATGTAACGCATGCATGAATGTTACTGTTGCTTGAAGGAATGCTGTTGTTCGGTATGTATGCGCTGATACAGTCGTATGTATGTGGGTGTATATGTGTGTGTGTTAAATGGTTGCCGCGGCTCAAATAAGAGTTGTGCACTTGCCACATAACACATTCGGTTGTTCGCAAAGCAAACCGCCAACATTCAACAAATATTTACGCGATCTACTCACACGCACGTCAGCAGGACACATAGAGAGTATGCCTGCGAGGCATGCTGAAATATCAATGTTCATTTCTCAAGAATACTCACATATTTGCATATGCGAGTGGTTGGCATTTTGCAGAAATGCCGCGTGGCATACATTTATATTAATATGTGTGCTAACATGCAAATGATGACGGGCGGAGTGGGAGAACACGTTTGATAAAAGAAATTACTTTAATATGTGGCAGTAATGACAAAAGCACAATAATTTAATTCAATATAATTTAGCTTAATTATTTATTGTTGTTGTTCTATATATGTGCCTACTTTATGAAAAGCAGTTTTCTGCGCTTTATTGAAATTTTCACTTAGCAGTTTTATGCAAGCACGCCCACACAAGCACGGCTGACTTGCGCTAATACATTCAAATATATTTTTTATTCGTATTTTATTTTTGAGGCGTGCGCAAATACTATATTGAATTTGTATTCATATGTAATAATTTGCATAACATAAGGCCTCAGGTGCTCAATTTATATGAATTTGACTCTACACATGTGCAAATTTTCTCTATTTTCTATCGAAATATATACTTAAGTAAGGTGGCATAATCTCCTTTGCGACTTGTGAGGCAAGTGTTTAATGGTTACCTGCTTACAGCACAAAAATCTTGAATAGAACACGAGTAGAAACGCAATGGACTCACTGATAAATTTCGATGAATATTGTTATAGAGAGTCCAGCTTATCAATATGTATAATGGGATACAAGCAATTGCCGTTAACACCAATATTTTACAAGAAAATTGTAGTCATTCTGTCAGAGGACTCTAAGCATCGTCTCACTGCATTTTCTTGTAGTTTAGAGAATACAGTGTTTCGCTTCCTTATAAATCGTTCTGACTTCGCAAAAAATATTAGGAAAAGCACATCAGGGAACTGCAGCAACTTTTTTACAAAAGTTTGTTTCACAGTAATATTTTATTGTTCCTTAAGTTCGAAGAAGTTTAATTAATTTTTGAAAACTTTCTTGCACGAAATTTTTTAAAAGAATTGTAATTTCAGTCACAAACAATTATATACCAACTCAAAGGCCACTTTTTGTAGTATATATCATCACCTAAAACGCAAAATAACGTAACATCACTTTTCTTAAGTTTACGGGCGGAGGAATATAGAATAGAAACAACTAATAATGAAAAAAAAAGTTTTGTGTTTTGGTTATAAAAAGGTTATGTATTGGTTATATATTAGTTATCATACACACATATTGAAACAAAATTAGAGTTTTGGTTATGATATGGTTATAACCAATATTTTTATCTGACATCGATTTTCAATTTATTTATTGTTTTATGTTATGTTGTTTTGCATCTTAGGTGACGATATGTTACCTTACGAATTAAACACGTATTTAATAATTAAATTTATCGAAAATGCGAAACTGCTATTTCTAGAGAAAATTATAACAATAATGCGCGAAATAATAAAGCTTACGAACCCTTTACACTTTACAGCCATCTTTCTTCAGGCCGCCTACGCACAACTCCAAGACAACCACTGCGTATACACGCAATTACATGTAGTAATTTATGTCGTAGCGCATGTACTTCACCACCTTTATTGTTCAGGGTGGCAATGAGAATATGGGCTGCTGGGTGGAAGTTTGTGATAACCACTCTTAGACGCATATATGTATGCATACATACCACCGCACATATGCACTTTGTGTTGACAAAAATGCTACCGCAGTGAAAGGTAAATTCAAATTTAAATATTTTATTTACATATGCATGCATGTAAGTGAAGGTGCGTATTTGGGCAGGTACACGTATACGAGTATTTGCATACCACAAAAATGTTGCTTGTAGTCAGTGTGCGTATAACATAACAACAATACGTAAGTCCCTGTATATAATGTATGTATGATGGCGTATTTAATGTATGTGAAAGTGAATGGTGTCAGCAAATAATGAAATATACACCGGGCGAAAGATTTAGGTTTGAGAATTTAATAACAACTGCTACACAAATATATTTGCTATCATGCTGCAATTAACACAGCCAATTGACCGCGTCTTCAACGTACGCATATTCACGGAAACACCAATTTCTCATTCTGAAAATTTTCAAACAAAACTCATTATGCATTAGATTCGTCTGAAAACTGCCAAGTGCAGACTCCTATGTTCAGTGTAGCCTTTATTTGCGTATGTACAGGCATCAAGTCACTTATAAACGAAATGGTTTGTTGGGTTACCAATATGTTGCATGCGTGCATAAATATGACCCTTGTGACCCTTCTGTAATTATATGAATTAGCATAAGGCAAACCCAAAGGTGGCACGAATGCGCACTCGCCACGTTTCAGTGATCACTTTAAACTGGCGTTAAATTTCGCGTTTCCAATCCGTTGGTTAGTTGCAGGCATACGCACTTCTGACAGCATAACTGCTGCAGCCGAGTGTTCTGCTATCTTGCAAGTGGAGAGTAGTGCGTGAAGCCGAAACCCGCTCAGCAGAAAAGTCTACTTAAATAGAGTAAAAATCATCTAAGAGCCATTGCAAGTGAATATATTTAATATATATATTTTTTTCGTGATACAATAATTATAATTATCAAAAACAACCACAACATTATTATGATTCGTATTAAATGTCGACCGGACTGTGAGACTATTGTTTAATTGCCCGTCACTCTGTTGACCTGGATGACTAAAAAGCACTGACACTTTTGCGCAGCGTACACCGCACACCGCACACCGTTACTAGTCGTCACGTGCATTTTTACTGCGTTTTCCGCCCTTTTGACGGTTTTGACGGCATTCAGTACTCGCCAATTACGACGCTTTGCCACTCGTTCGCAATAACTGTGCACCTTTGGTTAAAAATGGGTCGAGGTCGGACTCACACTCACACACACAGGCATACAGTCATCTAAAGCGTGTTTACATATACATTTACGCACTCGTAGTTACGCTCGCTTGCGCAGCTACTTGTGTAGATGCACATAAGTGTGTGTGCGTGTGTGCGCGCAGCTGAGCCTGCACATAATTAACGCAAAGCTCTCAAAAAGGTGTTCTAATGTTCAAATTGATGGCGGCAAACGCAACAGCGTGGCATTAGAATCACTGCACACCATTGGCTTTAACTGGATTTAAGCATTTTTTAAGCATGGAAATCTGTACGAACGGTAATAAGGAATATGAAAATATGCAAAGAATGATACATACATATATTTTCCACTTTTTTCCAAAAAAAAAATTAAGAAAAAATAAATTGCGAATAAATATAATAAGTATGGAAAATATACTTGAATTTTTTTTCGAAAGCTCCTAGCAAAACGATAGCCATACAGACGCAGTGTGGACTTTTAATCGGGGCTTTCCGCATAAGTTACTGAAATACTTCTTTGACTTCAAAGTTATAATCATCGCTCATAAACATTTCTTTAGTTATGTAATAAATAAAAATTATAACGAAATCTATAGTAGAAATATTGTTGTTGCCAGTAGCGATTATTCAAACACTCTCGCTTTTTAATCAGCTGCAAGCAATTTCGAAGCGATTACAAAATTTTTACAAAGTACCAATAATTTTCAGTTAACAATCAGGTATACTTTCGGACTTTCAGGTATAATTTTGTTTTGGCAAAATACGAAAATACTTTTTCGACTACCAATATCATATGATTTTCTAAGATATATTGATAATCGAGGAGATCATAGATGAGCATGCGTGGTCTAAATGGAAAATACCTCTTGTATTGTACTTTTTCAGAATTGATTTTAAGTTGAATATAAATAATTCATATGAACCAATAGCCAAATAGCAATAAAACTCTTATACTAAATCAAAGACGATTGAGAAATTCACCCAGTTTGGAGCACAATAAGTGATGACGAGAGAATTACTTTTTCAGATTTCGTTTTCATGAACAATAAATGTTTGAACGAGAAAGTCGTTTACTGGCTTTTATCATTGAGTAACTGAAATATTTGTATAAAAAAAGCGAAGCTTAGTAAAACTCGGTAGGTCTCTATAGTGAATACATAATTTAAATGGATATTTAAAATAAATAAAAGTTGATGTACATAAGTGACTAATGTGAGAGTGGAAGTTGGAATGGAAAAGAAGAAAGCACAGCAAAAGTAAATTGAATAAAATGAGAATATTGAAAAATAAACGAAAACTTCACAAACGCAGTCTTTGCTCCTCATGTATGTATGTACATGTTTCATATGATTATTTCCGGTGAGCGCTGCTCAACTCCACGCACCAGTGGAAGCTTAAGTTGAGTGCAGTGGATACTCGATACGTATAAGCGATCAGCCGCGACTATGCCATCCCACATACATGCATATATAATATGCTGGTAGGAGTATGACCGAGAGGGCAGTAAATGTTGCATGAAGCAACCACTACTGGCATACACTCAAACGCAGTTACATTTACGAATATTTTTATAACTGCGCCAGAGCGTATTGGTGTGCTTTTCCCAGCTTCACAGTACTAATGAACGAAAAGTGAAAAATGCGAAGGTGGACTGATAATTTAATTATATACAGCTAATCTGATTTCCATGCAGCCCACAACGGTAAAATTATTTGTGAGGGCGATGTTAAGGCTGAAGAAGCTGCATGTGTATTTACGAGTGTATTTATTCCACCTTTGTGCATCGCTGGATATAATCGCATAAAATTATGTTGCACGCACTTAAGAAGAGTGCGCAGCATACAGTGTGTCGGAGAAGTATCTTCACTATACTGCGTACGAGATACTGATCGAAATAACGGTTTGTTTAACTTCTTCGAAACGATTGATCAGTTAAATATAAGTTGTATGCAAAAATACTCCTACCACAAACCGACAAATAAAGAACTCTAGCAGATCTCTGGAAAGACCCTCAAAGCTTCTCAAATTGAAATTTGAAGTAGAATAAAAGTAAGACAAGCCCAAGATTTTTTTGTCGCCTCAATACGATTTTTTCACTATTTTTTAAGTAATACAAGTCATCTGTAGTATATTTTTCTCTAGAAAAAGCCACCTCGACTTTTCCTTCATAATAAACGCGACTCAAAAGTACTCAGTTTTCTTCAGCACTGCACTATTTATAGCCACGTCTGTATGTGTGCTACTGCAACGGGTTTCTGCATCTTTAAGCAAACAGCTATCCTCATTTGCAACTGCAAAATATCAACTTAAGCAGTAGTGCTTCCAATTGCAATTAAAGACAACATTTCGCGTTGTTGAGTGGCTAAATGTAAGTAAGAGATAATCAAGTATGTGCATAAATGTAAGTGCATATACATACACACCAATGTGCATATGCAGTTGTAGATTGCTGGATATACATTTATTTATTCATTTTTCATTTCTCAAGAAAATGACGTATGACACTTGAACTCATTATGCGCCAACCGTTGCTGCTATAAAAATACATTTTAAATATATACTTAAGTAAGTTTGTAAGTAAGTATATATGCCTTTAATACCTTTGTAAATACAAATTATTTTTAATTTATTTTATAGTGTGTTATTCGTAAAAGCAAAGTGGCGAAGTGAAGCACCTGATTATATTACAACAGATTTTTAATGTCATGAAGTGTGCGGCAGCTGCCTATCAAATCTCAGACACTTCGTATTTGCAGCTACTGGCACTTTAGTGCACCCTTCACCTGCCATTCAGAGCCAAACAAGGCAAATTTATATGCAAATATTTGCATATATACATACATATGTATGTAGTTTGATACTGTGCAGGAGTCATAAGGATCACTGAAATACGTACATTTATATATATAATATTGTAGTTATACAAATATATACATATCTACATGTATGTATGGTATACCCAAATACACGTTATTTGCATTTACTTTGCGTATCCTTTCACCCACTTAGTGCTTACTCAATGCACAATGTGTATTTTATTTGTTGTTGCTAGTGTTTGTACTAACAACTTGCATTATTGTTTCTGTATTTACATATACATACATGCGACTGTCGCATTTGTTAGATTGCATTTCATTGTGCATACACACGCAAATATATGTATGTATGGCTATGTATGAGTGCATGTGTTAGTGTACATAAATGTATATATTAGGGTGACAAGTTTTTCCCGATTTGATTTTTTCGCAAATGTGCCAAGGTGTTTAATTTTTTGCATAAAACAGGATCCATCGCTTCTTTAGTAAGAATAGACAAAACGTATTCTTTTAAATCATCGCGGCAGGTGGCAGCCAATATCAATCCATCATTGATATTAAAAATATCCTATAAGCCTGTCAGCAGACGTTTGAATTGAGCAAAGTTATTCGAGCTTGTTTTGAGGAAGAAACCACTTCTCCTCAACTCCTCAAGAAAAATGCTTGGATTTTTGGAAAGTGTATTGCAGAGTGTTGTTGCAAAGGTCAATAAGATAGGAAAAATGGCAGAATGTTTGCTCATCATACTAAGGGCTAAGAATATATGTATACCTAAGTTCACTCTAAATAGGCTAAAGCAGAAAATGGCGGAAATATTATGGTTTAGGGAGCATTTCTTGCCATGGTGCGAGTGCGCTCGTAAGAATCATAAGAAAAGATGGACAAGTTTCAGTGCATGTACAGTTAAAAAAAGTCGCATGGAACCATATACTTTCGATTCAATGCTAAGCAAACACAATTTATGCAAGACAACGAACCCAAATACGCTCGAAGCTGGTAGAAAATTGATTTTATGCGAAGAAGACTGCTATTTTAGATTGGCCAGCGCAATGTACGTATGTATCACCCTAATATACATGTATACACACATACACAAATGCACATTATTTGTGTGCGTGTGTTGCTTTTATTTGCTCAGGTCTTCGTTGTTCATGCTTTGTTGTTGCACATTTTGGTAAATTAGCATACTTTCAGGAGTCAACACCAAGTGCATTAAATGTATGTTTTTAGGTGTGTAAGTATGTTTGAATTTTAGTTGGGTTGCGTTTGCGCACGCTGTACGTCAGCGCAAGAAGCAGAAGATGACTAGCAAGCGTGCAAGTAAGGAGAGTAATGCTGCCAAATAAATACAATTGCAAAATAAACAACTTCCAACAAGTCTATATCCGTTAACTGTTACGGAGTAGATACGAGTGTTAGCGAATGCATAAACAACAATTGCTGTAAGTAACGTAAATGGCGGCGGCAAAAACAATGCAGCTAAGAAAGCCAACAGCTACGAAGAGTGCATCCGCAGCAATAAAGAATGAAGAGTCCTATATACCATGTATGTATGTATGCACTCTGTAAAAATTTGCTATGCTCAATAAGGACGACGCAAGATAACAATTCAAAATAAATAAGAAAATACTTGCTTTCAGCTGGCTCTTTCCAATCAGCACGGCCAGAATTGTTCTTTAAGAAATTGTATTTTATTCGTAGCTTCCGATTGAAAAACTATAATAATTTCATTCTCAATCGTTCGCTCAAAGCTTTTACTCAGCTTTCACGCCAGCTTTTTTTGTAATTCCAAATATAAGGAGATTTAAAACTGTTAAGCATACTTCTGCTAGTTGTTAAATTGTTCAAGTTGTACTCTGAAATTTTGTGCACTGCTCGTTTCTTACCCGAGTGAAAGCTTTTCTGTTAAAAAATGAAAGATTTCTTTCGACGCATAAATGTATTTATATGTTTATTTTAAAGTTAATTCTCTTGTCATTCCTAGCACAGTTCCATGCTATCCGCTTTTTATTTATATTTTTCTCAGTTTTATTTAGTTCTAAAATTTAAATTTACTCTTCTTCGAATTGTATTTTCATCGCTACTATTTGCTCTCTGTTTGACTTTGTGCTTGTTTCTATTGTTGTGTTGGTGCTTCTCTCCATTCAACTTAAATTTATGCACTAACGCGTATCGGTCGGTAGTCATAGTTTTCATCCGGAAATAAGGAATTTCATTCACCTACAGTGGATCTCGAAATCTTTTCCAAAAACTGGTGTATCATTTTTCCCACAATAATTGAACTGATGTCATGAAATCGGAATACAAGCGAAAATTTTTACAGATACTATCTCCCTCGAAGAATTTTTGGATTTCTACTATATGAAGTCCTCGGCGTGCTATAAGTTATTGGTTTGCATATAATTTCCTTAGAAACACTAACAATAGCATAACAGGAAATTGAAAAGTCTCCAGCCTGGCAGATAGATGCACTACTAGAATTAAATACATACATATAATTTTGATCTTTATGGCGGCTGAATTAGATCATTTTGAGTACTTTTGTTACTGTGAAAAAAATTGATAAAAGGGAATTTCGCGTGTTGATAAAATATTGTTTTTTGAAGCAAAAAAAAAACTGAAGCAAAAACTTAGCTTAATGGCGAGTTTTCGGACACTGCCCTAAGAAAATCTGCCATCAAGTATTGATATGCAAAGTTTAGAGGTGGTGAAATGAACACTAAAGACTGTGAACGCAGTGGACGCTCAAAAGAGCTTGCTACCGACGAAAACATTAAACAAATTAAAAGTGTCCACAAAATAGTTTTGAATGACTGTAAAGAGAAGTTCTTCGAAATAGCAGGCGCTCTAAAGATATCAACTGAACGTGTACACCATGTCATTCACGAATATTTGGTTATGAGAAAGCTCTGTGCATAGATGCCGCGCGTGCCCAATTTTGACATAAAAAAATTACGAGTTGAATTCGGAGCAGTGTTGTGTGAAGTTAAAGCATAATAAACCCGAGTTTTTTGCGTCGATAAGTAACAATGGATGAGACATTGCTTCATCTTTTCACTCCGAAGTCCAATCGCCAGTCATCCAAATGGACTGCACACTATGATCCTGATCCAAATGGTGAAAAAGCGCAATAGTAGGCTGGCAAGTTATGGCATCTGCTTTTTTGGTGCACATTTTTTGTGAAGAAGAAAAAGAAAGTGCTGTTTCACCTAAACAATGCACTTTGTCACAAGTCAAGGAAAATGATGGTAGAAATCCATCAATTGGGCTTCGAATGGCTTCAGTGTACACTATATTCTCCAAATGTGGTCCCAGCGACTATTTACTGTTCTCAGATCTCCAAAGGATGCCTGCTAGGAAGAAATTTCCTTCGCATGAAGAAGTGATCGCCGAAATTGAGGCCAATTTTGTAGCAAAGGACAAATCTTACTAAAAAAATAACCTAATAAGCCTTAAAAGGAACTGCGCTGAATAAAATTAATTTTGCCAAAAAAATATGTTTTACTATGGCAGGCTACTTATCAATTGACTTCTAAATATTCCTATCAATTATCCGTGCTTATAATTGATAGTAACAAGTTAGAGTCGTAGCAAGACTTAGTTCCATCTAGAGTCGCGCGAAACCAGTACGACCACGCTTCAATTTACTGCTCTAATAAAAATTCCAATTTAACACAACCAGTAAAAAAATGGTAAACTGAAGCCATCAAATATCACGCTGTAGAGACAACAACGCACACACACATCCAGCTCTTACGGTGACTGTCGGCATCAGTGGCCACCAAGCTGCGACTGGTGCCATCACCACCGTTACCAACATTACTACAACACAACAACTGATAGTGAAAATGTAGCAATATCAGCGGTCAAGCCTTGCAACTGCTTACCACAAGTACAACAACTGGAAAATACAACACAGCTTCAACCAAACGAGTAACAAACCAACAACCAATGAACGACTACCGACGACCATCAACCAGCAGGCAACGAGTGTAAAAACAATACATTTTTGACATTCGCAACGAAGTGAAAATTAAAACAACAACAGCTAAGGTTTGAAAGGCAAGCAAATCTACATTCAACATGCACACGATGGAGCTGACAAACTCACAGATTGCATCAACCAAAGTATCGAATATCCGTTGTGTGGCACGGAAAAAGGGTAGCGCCAAAAGGTAGTGAAATATTGTGCCATCTGCTTATTGGAACAATGGTCGCGAACGAGAGAACTTATTTTAGAATTTGACGTTGAATATTTATTTTTTAAATTTCAAGCGCGTAAAAATCTTGGGCATTGTTGATGACGAAAATATTATTCAGGAGTAGAGTACTGATCCAAAGATGTTTGTGTGGGACTTCGGACAAAGGTAAGGCGTTGAAAATTTAAGGATAGTGTGTTAGGATATAGATTACAATGATTACCATTTTTAACAGTTTTTACCAGTTTTTACCAAATGAATGAGAGATCAAGGACTGATCGAATAAATAGTGTCACATTACTGCTCTGGTGCTTTAATTCGAAGACTTCTTATTAAAAAAATAATGAATATACAATTCGCGTTTGCAAATCGATGACTTGGAAGTTTGATACATCTTAAAGTCTTGAAATACTCGAATTCACTACATTTTTATATTTGCTAGAGAGGAACTATAAACAAACTTTTGCACTGTTCCGGCTGCACATATGGTACTTTAGATTAATACTATGTGTGTGTGTGTGTAGTTCCTCATATAAATACGGCACGTCGAGTTTGTTATTACAGTACCGCTCTCCTGTAGGCTGGTGAAACAGTCGAAAAATGGCTGGCATCACTATATTTATGTGAATACAAACGTTTCTGCAAACGCAACACTTTAACAACAACAGCGGACAAAAGACAAATCCTCGCACAACAACAATCCGAACCTATACAGATGTTTAGGAGTTCGTCCTGTTCCTAAAACGCTGATATATGACTAGTTAGGGACTGATTTAGTCTCATGGCATACGCGCACTTTACTCAAAGACAAAGCATTATAGTATTGTTGTTATTTCTGTTGATGTATTCAGTTCCTTAGTCCTTATAGAAATGTAATAATTCCTTCCCCAAAAAAATCCCTTTTCCAGCTTTTAAAAAACTCCTTTGCATCAACGAAGTCCCTTGAGCCTGTTAACGTGGTAATGTCGTTACGAGCCAATTCGTCCAGTTCACCAACGGTATGACACCCAAGATATTGCAATCCCCGTCTAGTGAAAACTTATCAGTCGAAGGATAAGTGTCGGTAGAAAGACCTGCTATTGCGGCAAAGATGAATTTTTTTCAGGCTAATAGTTCAATAAGCCTTGTGATTTCGACAGCGCTTAACCTAGATCCTATTGCTTAGCGATAGACCGCTCTAACGCATTCACAGTTCGATGATATTGAGTCCAGTGTGCGCTTCCCTGCAAGCATATCAGCGTTAGAGTACCCATAGGAGACCATAAACTAGGGCTCCCCCAATTCAAACTAGACATCCTGTACATGTGAGAGTGTGCATTTCGCTATATACTCGTAACTCATATGCGCTCGCAAACGCGTGCAATCAAGCAAACTGACTTTGCGCAACCGTTCGCAGAACCTGGCAATAACCCGTAGTCCTGCCAGCTACCCAGTGAATGCGGACAATTGTATAAACTATACACGTACATGCGTGTGTGTGTCAGTGTTTGGGAGTCGTAGCAATAACAAAAGTATCGCTTGCAGCAATGGTCGGCGATTGTTTAAAGCGAAGCGTGGCAAAACGTTAAGTTGCGGGGAGGAATGCGTAGAATTCCGCACAAATGCAAGTAGTTAACACATGCGACGTGCTGAAACAGAGTTACACAGCGACGTGTTTCATTTCGCCGGCTGCCTTGCTACATACACACACACGAATGCGTAGTGGCGAAAGGAGGTGGCCTGGGTCAGAGGAGTTGCACCACAATTACAAAATACCACAAAACGTTCATTTCAATCGCTCGCAATGACAACGACCATGTCGCGCTTGGCCACCAGTGCGCTGCGCTACCTCTTGCAACTATAGATCTACATATGTGTGTTTGTGTGTGTGTGTGTGGCATTATCAACCGACGGCCAGTTTGTATTAAAATGCGTTGTATTGTCCTGAAATGTATGCACTTGTACTGACAATGTGTCCATTGTGCTCGTTTGGACTTGCGGCAAGTGTGTGTGTGTGTGCGTGTGGTGGCTGGTGTTGACAATGTAGTTCGCTTGCGGAAGTTGTTAGAGCGTAATAATGTGATGGCATAGTTGATTTTCTTACAATTAAAATGCCATAAAACGAAATTAATTTCAAATGTCTAAATTTCATATGCTAAAGAACATTGTTGCTCGTTGCTTTGCTATTTTGTTACCAAATGGGAAGGGGTTAATTGTTGGTGTGCACAAAAATCAGTAATAAGTATTGAAGTTTAGAAAGAAAAAAGTCAAAATCATGTAAAGTTAGATATTCTAAGGTTTCGTTTTTGGTTTGGTAAGCTCAGTGTTGGTGTTTGGTGTAAGTATATCAGAAAACTGAAAAGTGTAATAATTGTAATGTCTGAATTTGTTATTCCCCGGAAAATTAATAGGGTTGTGAAAACTGACATTGAGTCAGAATCGGGAAGGATCTCTCCGAGCCGTTCGATACCAAAAGAGGTTTCAGGCAAGGCGACCCCTTTCGTGTGACTTCTTCAACCTACTTTTAGCTAAAATAATACGAGCTGCAGAACTAAACAGAGAAGGTACCATCTTCAATAAGAATGTACAGCTGCTGGCATACGCCGATGATATTTATATCATTGGCTTTTACAGCCGCACCGTTAGCTCTGCTTTCTTTGGATAAGGAAGCAAAGGCAGTGAACGAGGGTAAGACGAAATATCTCTTGTCCTCAAACAAACAGTCGTGGCACACGCTACTAGGCTCTCACGTCACTATTGGCACTCATAACTTTGAAGTTGTAGATAATTTCGTCTATCTGGGAACCAGCATCAACACCAACAACAACGTCAGCTTCGAAATCCAACTCGGAATATCTCTTGCCAACAGTTGCTACTTCGGGCTAAGTAGGCAATTGAGAAGTGAAGTCCGCTCTCGACTAACAAAAACAAAACTCTATAAGTCACTCATGAACGAAGACAACATCTGATGAGTCAACGTTACGAGTTTTCGTATTTCATTCGATGGAACGATGATCTGTATGAGATATACGATGGCATTAACATAGTTCAGCGAATTAAAAGACAGCGGCTACGCTGGCTAGTTCATGTAGTTCGAATGGACAAAAACACTCCAGCTCTGAAAGTATCGACACAATACCCGCCGGCGGAAGCAGTGGAAGAGGAAGACCTCCACACCGTTGGAAAGACCAGGTGGAGATTTTGTTGGCTTCGCTTGGAATCTCAAATTGGACCGCATTGGACAAAGAAGAAACGACTGGCGGGCTGCTGTTAACTCGGCTATAACGTTCAACGTCAGTAAAGAAGAAGAAATCAATGGAAAGCTATAATATAATATGCTTACCGAATATTATTCGAAATTAATATGTTAACTTTCGCAGTACGTTTTAGTAGACTGTGTTACAGCAACAAATTACCAAGGAAATAATTCCAAAAGGCAATGACTTACTAATCCTCTCAGGACAGCTGGTTGTTTTATTTACACTTCGATTTCGGTATAAAACAGCACATTAAGTGCAATTGCTTACATAAGCCAGAGGTCTGTAGTATTTTTGAGGCATACAAATGGCGTCTAGACACCAACACCACAGGTGGCCTGCACCTGTTATATATGTAAGTATGTATGTCTATTTGGGATCTATGTGAGTAAACAACAAATTTAAAGCAGTTGTATTGATACCATAGACAAACAAAGTTGACTAAAAAAAGTTTAAATTTTCGGAAGTTCACACAATGTCAAGCTGTGAGCAAAGACTGTGCAGCAAGTCAGGTTCAGTTCTTATTGTAGTATTTTAAGAATTTGCGTTAACCTTTGATTTACTATTTAGGGTTTTATTTCCAATAATAAGGCGATATCTTTTCTGCAGATATTTTTAACAGCTAAAAACACGAATACTGCCTTAACCAACACCGTTTAAAATACCGTAAATTAGCAGCACTGTGCACTTGTTCCTTGGTTTTTGCCTAAAAAATGATGTCTTTGCTTAAAAGTACTAAAATACCAAAACTTACTTAGCTTTCAGAAATATCATAGCAAACAAGGTGTGTATGTGTGTGTGTGTGCTTTTATGTTGGCCGGAAGTCATGTACTTTCGCGCGCATTTGGGCACCGCTAAATGTGCTGATGATTTTCCGCCGCTTTAATTCAATGTTTCCTGTTTTGTTTGCGCTGTCGCTGTTTAAGTAGCTCGGCTTCTTCAATAGCTAAGCATTCGCTAAATACCACAGTACAAACTTGTTTCTTTTTTCTACAATTAACTTAATTTTAAATGCGTCGTCGCTGTTGTGTGTGTTGAAATGTTAAAATTTCTTAGTTTTCGGAAGAGCAAGTTCATGCAACGCGGCCGAAAAATGCTGCTTACTTCTTTAAAAAGCTAAGCATTTGCATATTTTATTAGCTCACGAATACATACACAGATGCGCAGACGCTTCGTATTCTGCATGCTATTTAATTCACTATGCTGTCATGAAGTTGCTGCTGCTTATTTGTTTTATTAATTTTTTCCAAGAGATCTGCTAACTGCCTACCTAGTGCACCGCGGTCAGGCCGCAGGCAGGCAAATAAAAATGTTTGCCAGTGGCTTTTGATAAGCCGAGGTGGGCACAGTGCAGGATCTAGCTTTTGGTAGCATAGCTTTTAGGCGCCGCGGCTGACGTTTTGCCCTCGAGCCAGTGCGTGTCGGCGTTATGACTGCTCCGTTTTTGGTGCTGCAAATAAAGCACTTATTTCTTTCATTATTTATATGGCTTTTTATTCATCTTTTCTTGTGTTCGGGCACTTGAAAAATTTAAATCAGCCTTGAGCTAGTTGCTCGCACATGTATGCACAAAAAAAAACAACTTTTTTTTGGTTGGTAAGAATTTAAGTGAGGTAAAAGAATAATATATTATTTCATGGGTTTTAAATTTGCAGTGTGTGCAGCTTTCTTAGTATTAAAAGTAACTTAACAGCGGCTATCAAGCTTTTATAAAACATCTCGAGATTAAAACAACTTGGTCTGGACCTAACGGGATACTGGAGTAGTACGATAACATTAAACGAGGTTCTTCGTTTTATATCTAACAGAAGGATGAATTGTGGTCTATTATGTACTCAAGCATTCTAGAGCGGCATCTACAGCTGTCAAAAATGTTATAAGCTATAAGTTGGAGAAAGCATAAGAATGAAGCCATCCACTTTTATTTAAAAAATTGACAGCAAGGTTCTGTGCTCGAACGAACCTATTGCTCTCTTGTCTGTTGGTGTGAAAGATATCACTGCCGAACTTAGCCAATGAGGTAATGAAACACGCATACCGTAGCAAGACATAACGGGTGTCTTAAAGAGCATTCATACGCTCACGCATTATCACCGATTCTCCCACAATCTTACCGTTATTCCGAAATTTCTTATTTTACTTCGCGTATTTCGGTATTACTTTATTTTGTTGCAAGCATTGAACCTTGGTATTTCCAACACTCATTTTTGTGGTAAAACGTGACCGCTTTGGAATAAGAAAATAAGAAAAAATTAAGCCAAAATAGTTTGTGAAGAAAATAGAAGAACTTATGCGTGCACAGCAGAAAAAAAGCAATAAGCAACGCTTAACAACCTGCTGTACTTTCTTAAGTTGGTGCAAAGTGTCGAAACAAAAATTAAAACCGAAATAAAAGAATTTTCATTTTTTCTTTACCTTTTTCTTGTGAGTGCTTCTCCTTTGACTGCAAGGATATCCAGCAGCTGTTGCCATTTCCTGATGCCACAAAGCACGCTCTAGTGGCGGTCAGCCAGTCGCGTTCATTGCTGTTCATGCACGTGCACCTGCTGTGCACCAGCTCGCGTTGACACAATCATCGATTTTGTTTGTCTCCAGCGTCCGTGAACTCGCTCGTTCCCAAGGTTTCTTTTAGTTTTAGCACTTGCTTTGAACTTTATTTTCGTTTTTTTCTTTTTTTTGTTTCTTTGCGGTTTTTAGTTTATCTGCGTAATGTACTTAATTTTTTTTGCACCCTTGATGATTATTCTCATCAGTGCTTTTACGTAAGTTTGAAAAACGGTTTCGTACTCTTTACCTCTTTCCTGTTCTGGGCTGAAATAAGTATTTAACGAAGTAGTCTGCAAAATATTGCCTGCTAACAGGGAAAGTTAGAATAAGATATGAGCCCAAAATAGCGACCTCAAACTTTATTTTAACTCAACAAATTTCAAAAAAAATAAAAAATTATAGCAAGCAATATTTAAGCAAAATGTTTTTTTATTTAAAATTTGAAAAGTAATTAATTTTAATTTTAAAAATTAAACAACATTTTGGCTCTAATTTTAAACTTCTGTTATATCTTTTGTCGCACTTTCTTCTGTGCTTCGTAAACTGGTACTCAAATTTTTAAGAACTGTAAATATTGCTGAAAAATATTTTATGCAGTGTAAGCAGTTTTTCTGGTTCAAATTCTTTAACTAAACCACTATGTGAAAGTTTACTCAGCCTTAAAGAAAGCTTATATTGTTCGCCACTTTAACAGTGTTTGTTTGATAAGTAGAATCGGATCTATAGAAATATAGGACTGTGTTCAAAACAGCAATACTTTCTTGGATCAGTGGAAATATCAATTATCCAAAGGAACTCTCAAGATTAACATCATCGAGACTCTGTTCACCAAAGAAGAAAGACGATAACTTAAGTTGTCCAGATAAGGCTTCTGGACTACGTAGAATTTTTCTGTTTTCCTAAATTCGTCCTCAATGAGCCTTCCTGATATTATCAGAATATTAAAAAGAAAATGATTTTTCGCTTCCAGGTAGCTTATGACAGCTATTACCCATTAAACCTACATCCAGATACATCCAAATTATACTAGGTAAGCGATAATATTTCCAATAGTTAAAAAATTAAAGCATCAGAACATAAAAACTGAGGGTTTGAGAATATATTAAATAAACAACGAGAGTACTTATATTTAATTATTAATCTGTTGAACAAGTGTGGCATTTTAAGCCAATTATCATCCAATTCCTGTCCAAAATTTTATAAATTTTTCTCAAAACTTAACGTTTTTTCTGATCTAAGCAAAATTCTTGCCTCATCCACTATTACATTAATACCTCCACTTCAACGAATCTACCTCTAAAGGACAACAAAACATAATCTCTCGTTCACACTAGCAATTTCGACGGTTGCTCTCATGTTCACCTAGAATTCCCTGAAAGTGAAATGGACCATTCAAATTCTTGAAACCAACATATTTATGGGCAAATTGTTTTACGCTTCATCTATCCCATATTTGCAACCTAAAATCATTGCAGATATTTAGCGTAAAGCTGCGTGAACAACAATTGCGAACACCAGCACAAGGCAACTGACCAATAGCAAGAGCGTCGCCATGACTATATCCTCTGGGTGAAAAATGTATTTTAAATCAGATTAGTACATGACCAATGTGTGAAGTGCTTTGATGAGATTTGTTGTGCCATTCTTCGCCAAGTTGATGGATAGAAGAAAATTGGTCAACCAAAAATTTTAAACGGTAGATTTTTTCTGCTAAGCTCTTTAATAAAGTGTGTAAGTCTTTAACAAAAATTACTTTCATGTACAGAAAGTCTACTCCACTTTATGCAACCTTTAAATCGTACCGCCTTAAATACATACGTAGCTGGAGTTCTTGTATAGGTTTATTCGGAAAAACCAAGGTAAAAATTCGTTAAATTATATTGACGTCAGTATGAAGCTTATTGACATCTTACAGCCATTTTTTGATATTTTTACCTTCCATATTATTGGACGATAAATTAATATGATTTTTGAAGTGTTATTTGAGTTTTTTTTTTAATGGTAAGTAATACATAGCTAGCATTGTGGAGTGATTTTACAAAGGCAGAGCGATGAAATGTCTCTTTTACTGCAAATTTGACCTTAAATTTCCATAAGTTAATCGCTGCCCACAAAATATGTCCCTCGCTTTTCATCGGTGCGAATATGAAAAAGTTATTTCGGAAAGTAAATGTTTAAAGGTAGGCGGTATATTGATTTTCATGTTTATTATTTTAGCCGCAAGGGTTTTACGTCATTATTGGCGAAATAAAAAGTTGCCTCTGAGCTTAAAAGGAATGGTCCTAAAAGTGAATTAAAGACTCACGTATCATCATATATCAATGTGAATTGTATATTTGGTACAGAAATGCAAATGTACAAGTACAATATATATGTATATATGTAACTCCATAACTTCACTTATTTCATATGATTAGTATTAGCATATGACTTATCTGCAATTGTGCACTCAAGTGGCTGTAGGCATACATATTATTGAATTCTGTCCAAAAAATATTTGTACACCCAAGCTAATAAATGTGCATACTTGTACATACATACGTATAAATCAACTCAATTAGTTGATGTTAACAGCTAGGTACCGTTTGAATGGGAGTATCATATTTATTTCGTGTATAAAAATGTTGAATTTGCATAAACTATTTCATTTGGAGTTAAAAAAAATAGTAATTAAATTCCCTTACTCGGAATAGCGAGGCACAACTGGCTGAGTATATTGACGTTCAGCACACCGATGCACTGAGACTTACCAAACCAAACCTGTAATCCAAGTTATTTATTAGATAATAATACATCGCTTTTCTGATTACCTTTATACTGCGAGTTTCACTAAGACATGTGTGGCGGCGCCATTTTGAGAACTACTCGACAACTTGACGATTTTAAAGTCTGTTAAAACAAAGCCATGACTACATATAGGGATTATGCCGAATAACAAAGCGATCTCTGAATACAGAAAAAAATACATTTTTGATTTTCGAGTTATTGATCAAAGAATTTTCAGTCCATCTCGTACTTTAAGTACGTACAACAGCATGCCTTTTATACTTCGAAATTAGAGAACCCCAAAAAAATGTTAATCATCGAGTATCGCTTAATTGTTTTGCAAAATATTCTCCATTAAGATTTTTATACTTTTGTTCGCGTTTGAACCAATTTTCGAAGCACTTTTTCTTATTTGATGGTGGTATCCACAAAACATGCGTTTAAAATGCATCAACCGCCTCTTTAGATGTCGCAACACGTTGACCTCTTCGTTTATCTTATTTGAATGGTTCGATGCCAAGTCAGCACATTACGGGGCCTTACTCATCAAATCGGTATTTTAAGCGGTCAAAACAGCAGTTGTTTCAAGCGATGCATGAAAATTCACATTTTCGTGGTGAAGAGTGATCCGTCATCGGTGGTTTCGGTGATTTTTTGAAAGAAACCTGTCAAGAAAATGATGGTACACCACTCAGAACTTACTGCTCTATATTGTTTTAGTGGTAAGGTTGCGGCATGTTCAGTTTTTCGAAAAAAATAAGCAACCATTTTCTTGGAAATACTTCGTGAGCGAACAGCTTTTTAGATTAGGCTCATTTTTGAAGCACCTATATAGTCAACTGCTGTTTACTTTCGGGCTCATACGTATATATTTACGATTTATAACCTGTCACATTATCATGAACGTGTCGAAACACAGTTATCGTTTTCTTTTAATATTTTTCTCGACCAATCGACACGAGCCATTTTTGGAGTGATTGACAAACTGTGCGGGATCTTACGAGAAAAAAAATTCTACAATGAAATGTTAAAGCAATTTTGAATGTATGCTAATACCATTAATACCTATAGTTGTCTAAAACTCAAGATAGGTCACATGACGATCTTGCAAAAAACAGTTTGCACACAGCATTAATAGCTTCCACAAGAACAACTGATTTTAAACGACCATTAAGAAATTCGTTTTGAAGTTATTTACGACCTCGATTGAATTCACCATACCAACGATGAACGTTGATGACTTAAGTTTGTTGCGCTGTTGCTGAAATAATCCATGTCGGAACTGGTAAAAAATAATTGCGCGAAAGTCTTTGCGATCTAATTTCATTTTTTGGCCTAGATGAATGTTTTAAGTTACCATAACGACATGGTATTTAAAACACCAAATGCCAAAATGTAGAAGGCAACTTACGTGAATCTTTATGAAATCACCAATACCAATAAAAAAACATGTTCAGATCTCATATCAACAGACCAACAATTGTGGGATTTCGTGTTTCGTACTCACCAACCCTCCCCCTTTAAACATTTCCACAGTGACCGCAGCTTGTGCAATGCGCAATAACATAAATGTCGTTATTCACATTGTGTCGGTTCGCCTGTCGATATTCGCGATTTCAACATGTGCAAAGGGTACATCAAATCTTCAAGTGCAAGGCAACAATACATGCATGATGAGTTGCTCAACTTCCTGCGACACTTTCCTAAGACTTGCAATCGCCTGGAGGTCATGTCACTGCTATTTGCACGCCGACAACAATGCCAACAACACTAGCAGGTAGTCACCGCTGACAACATTGACATTGTTGGCTTCCTCTTGCACTACAACTTTCCTTGTGTCATCATTTATCGTTGCTGCTTTATGGCGTAGTATGCAACGTCACTGGCGCGCTGTTGTTGTCAACGCGGCGACTACACTTTTGCGGTTTTACCTTCCTTATTTCGCGACATGTTGCATTGTTGTTATGGTTGTTTGCTGTCGTTGTTTCTGTCATGTTGACTCTAATAAAAATGAATTATCACCCTGTTCGCCGTTTCTGTATTTATTCGCGAGCTATTATTGCGCTTCTATGTGTTTGTAACTGTGTGTGTGTGAGTTTCAACAATTTTTTATTTGTTTTTACACTATTCGTCTTTGCTACTTGCCAATTTGCTGTATGCAATGCCTTATTACCGATTTTGCGACACTTACCAACACTATTCGTTGATCTTTTTTCTCCACTTTGCTATTTCCTCCTCCGTTTTAGATTAAATTCTTGTGTGTTTCCTGATCAATTTTACTCACACTGTGTTCAGACAATAAATTTCAATGGCAAACACCAAAGTGTGCTTATTGGCACGTACCGGATCGGTATTTGGTGCTTATTTCGCAATAGTTCATATGAAGTAATATGGTTGTTAGCATTAGTCAGCATTTTGTTTAAATTGCACTGAGGGGAAACTATCACTTCATTCATAAAAATTTCATTATCTCACATATTTCAGATATTTCTTGAGTGTCTTAGACGGAAATCGTGATGTTGCAAATATTTATGAAATCGGTCTGGAAGCATAGTTCTCCGGTATGAGCGCAGTCTATTCTCTGTCAGTTGACTTCAGTGTCAATATTTTATTCAGTATCCTTAAATACCTCAAATGCAGAGAATACTATAACTAAAACTCCGTTCCATACGAACTCAGCATTTCCGAACCTACTTTGCTATATGATGGGCCTCTTTGCCTGCCTCTTTAAAGTTTCTGTTTATACTCGTATACGTTTACGAGTCCAGTTATTTGTTTTTAGCATCAGATGTCAAAGGAATTTCCTGGTGACTTTGTATAGAATGTAAGTAGATCTGTCGAACGTACTAAATTAAATAATCGCTTGCGATTTTTAATAATTTGTTCATAATTTTAAATTTCTGAAAACTGTCAACATAACTTTGATTTTTGACTTGCTTCGACGTGCTTTTTTCGGCTCCGGCTCACCTTTACCACGTTTTTCCGCCGATTGATCGTCTGTTTTCGAGTCGTGATCCAAGACTCATTGCCAGTGATAATACATTTCTAGTAGACGGAAAATATTATTTCTCAGACGTTAAAGCGGCGCTGTTTTGCGAAAAAAGTGTGTGATTCTGGAACCAATTGTGCTTTCATTCTTCTAGGCTCAAAGAACCTTTGCAATTTTAAATGCTTTTCATTGATCCTTCCCATATTCCAACGATGCCAGTAAGATCTCTGAGTATTAATCGTCGATTCTCATGTACCAATTCCTTAATTTATTGGCGTGTTGATCATCAGTTGATGTTGATGGCCGTCCTGGGCGTGGTTCGTCGTCAACGCATTCTCGACCTTCTTTGAATAACATACATTTGTACCAATCAAAAACACTTGCTCAAGACAAACAATTATCACCGAAGGCCTTTTGGAAAATGCTGAACATTTCGCACTAAAAATTCGATTCCGCACACAAAATTTATTTGAATTCCTTTGTTGAATGATCTCACTCATCGTGAAAATCGCCGAATGCCCTTTATGTAATTCAGAAAGACAATCGTTTACTAAACGCTAATGACAGTCGTACCAACCTGGAACAAGAAATTTAAATTAAAAAGTCTTACTAAGTTTTGCCCTATCGAGAAATTTTTATAAATCCTTGCATATGCACTTACTTCACTTTCAAAGTGAACTCTCTGATTAATTTCAAGTGAACAACTTGCAATTACTAGATATTCATATGTATGTACAAATGTGCATTTGTGCATATACAGTCAAACCTGGATAAGTGAGAGTTCAAGGGAGCACAATTTCATTCTCGCTTATAACTAAAGGTTTCTCACTAACCCGAGTGCAACAAAATGAACACTTTATTTAACCCTCGCAATAGAATAGGCACAATATTGACATGAAAACAATACAAAAACAAGAAAAAACGTGCACCGAAACTAATATACCCTTCACAGGTTCATTTCCTTTAGTAAGTATGTGTTCAGTTTGTATGGCAGCTATATGGTATAGTAATCCGAAATCGGCAGTTCCGACAAATGAGTAGCTTCTTGAGGAGAAAATGACGTTTGCAAAATTTCAAAACGATATCTTAAAAACTGAGGGACTAGTTCGTATATATACAGACAGAAGGACAGACAGGACATGGCTAATTTGACTCAGCTCGACATACTGATTTTTTATATATATACTTTATAGGGTCTCCGACACTTCCTTCTGGGTGTTACAAACTTAGTGACAAACTTAATATACCCTGTTCAGGGTATAACAATGGTCATAAAATAGATGTTAAATTTGAAATTTGTTTTGTCATTTGTAACTGTATGTGTGTATCTTTTATGTATGTATGTATTTTGACTGTAGCTATAGTTCCTTCTAATAATATACATAAATAATTAAAGCTCGACTGTCGCTTATAGTGGTATAGATATGTAAGTACGTACGATAGCAGTCTCTGTTACGGGGGTCCATGAGGGAAAATTAGTCTCTCTTACAGAGGTTTCCGTTTCTCGCTAAAAGAGGTTTTGGGAGCTTAATATGACGGGTCATGGCTATTACTCTCATTTATAGAGTTTTCTCGCTTATCCAGTTCTCACTTACCCAGGTTTGACTGTAACGCATTTTGTTTGACTTTTCGCTTTTTTTGAGCCGCAATTTATCGGGTGATTTTTTAAGAGCTTGATAACTTTTTTTAAAAAAAAAACGCATAAAATTTGCAAAATCTCATCGGTTCTTTATTTGAAACGTTAGATTGGTTCATGACATTTACTTTTTGAAGATAATTTCATTTAAATGTTGACCGCGGCTGCGTCTTGGGTGGTCCATTCGGAAAGTCCAATTTTGGGCAACTTTTTCGAGCATTTCGGCCGGAATAGCCCGAATTTCTTCGGAAATGTTGTCTTCCAAAGCTGGAATAGTTGCTGGCTTATTTCTGTAGACTTTAGACTTGACGTAGCCCCACAAAAAATAGTCTAAAGGCGTTAAATCGCATGATCTTGGTGGCCAACTTACGGGTCCATTTCTTGAGATGAATTGTTCTCCGAAGTTTTCCCTCAAAATGGCCATAGAATCATGAGCTGTGTGGCATGTAGCGCCATCTTGTTGAAACCACATGTCAACCAAGTTCAGTTCTTCCATTTCTAAAGTCTACAGAAATAAGCCAGCAACTATTCCAGCTTTGGAAGACAACATTTCCGAAGAAATTCGGGCTATTCCGGCCGAAATGCTCGAAAAAGTTGCCCAAAATTGGACTTTCCGAATGGACCACCTAAGACGCAGCCGCGGTCAACATTTAAATGAAATTATCTTCAAAAAGTAAATGTCATGAACCAATCTAACGTTTCAAATAAAGAACCGATGAGATTTTGCAAATTTTATGCGTTTTTTTTTAAAAAAAAGTTATCAAGCTCTTAAAAAATCACCCGATATAAATAGCTTCAATCGCACTCGTATATGTACGCAAATATTACAGCTGTACATATGTATGTATTTGCCAGACATATTACTCATGCATTCAGTAATTTATTTGCTCGTATTGTTTACAAATGCAATAAAACTTTAGTCAATAGCACGATATGCAAGCACTAGCAATTCAAGTGTACACTTATAACGTCTAATATGTACTCACATACAATGTATATAATATATAAGTGATTTGCATTGCCTTTGATTGAAGCAATGCATTTTGATTTAAAGTCGAATTTTAAATCTTTCCTTCTTCGGCGATATATGTATAATCATGATAACTCAATTTGTGTTTATAAATATCGTCGCTAATTAGCAATGCTGTTTCCAAGCTGAGCAGTGTCCATAAAACCATTTGATTAGCATTGATAAGACACCGATTGGTCACAACATGCCTCAAGGGTCGACTTGCGGAGCCGCATATTGTAAGCATATGTATGTATATATTAAATGATCTTATTTTTCTCGGTTAATTTTTTATGGAACTTGTTGTAATTTCAACTTTTATTCATGCTGACGTAAGGCGAACTTTTATTCGAATGAGGCCACACAAGTTACTACGCTGAGCATATTAATGATATGCTAGATGCAGGTTAATAAAAAGGCCATCAATAACAATCGTTGCCAGGCTTTAACTGATATCCAATTTTTATAACGTCCCGAACTATACTCTATTACATTTTAGGTAAAATTTAGTGTAAACGAAAATACCAAAAAGTCGTTGCAATTTCATTATTTTTTAACAGAAAAAGAGGGAGATAGAAAAATAGTATTTCTTCTATTTTGGTAACTTCTTTTGTAAAATACACATAAATATACACATCTCGGACATATGTTACAAAATTTTCTTAATTCATACTTTTGCCGAACTTAAGCGGCTTCATAAATAGCGGCTGAGAGCACAACAACATTACGTTATATAATTAAACAATTTTTTATACATATATTTATTTCAAATTAAAAATAGTTTTTTTTACACACCCATGGTTTCTAATAATTTCATTTCACTCATGCGTGCAATAATTTAAAGGAAACTACACTTTTAATATTGATTTTCAGATTTTATAATCAAAAACACACACGGACACACGGGCACACGATCCATTCCACCATAAAGCAATGCAAAGAACCGAGCTTGAATTTATATGCAAATATTATTTAGAAAAGTACTCTGGCCTTGAAGTGGATGAGATGAACAATTGCTGGAACAACAATAGCAACTAAGGCGAATGCAAATAGCAAATGCCTGTGGGTGTAATAAAAATCAATGCTTTAATACATTTTTATTAGAGCGATAGCGCCGCACAATCGCCGCTCGAAATATTATGCTGTCAATACGAATCAAACGCTTCACTGACTCTTTCCGGGGTCATTCAGCATCAACTGTGGCCAGACTTTTGATATTTGGTAATGCTCGTAGGCAAATTCCTCTGCCCGTAGCCGTGCTGTTCGGTAGACTCATTGCGCTTTGAATTCGAATGAAATATGACGGCGGAAGCAAGGCACACAGGTTGGCCTGATTGATGATTATGCAGCATGGCTTTGGTTGTCAGTTGGTGGAAAAACTTTGCGCACTAAATAAACAGGATTATACAATTTGAAATTTGAAACAAAAATATATGTTTTAACAGAAAGTTATTATTATGACAGCCAGCTCTGTTCTCGAGTGCTCGTTACGGTTACTCGTAGGTATGAAAATGTGCACACAAAAATATATAAATTCATATAAAGTATTTAATATAAGAGAAAATAAACCTTTTACATGCATTCCATTCAGCAAGTCGATTTATGGTACTTCCAAAATTTTTTGGAGTATGCCATTAACTTGCTTCTTCTAAAATGATGAGTGACTAGGTGAAGCTGATACAGATACTGGAATATCAAGATTTCCCAGCGAGCATACTTATCCATCAATATGCTTTGAACTTTCCAACTACTTAGACAAATATTTTTACTTATTTCTTATTACTAAATATTTTGTTATCAAATGCATGAATATTAACAACAAATAACTTAAAGTAATTCTCACATTTTAGAGAGTCTATATTATGAAGCCGATGGCCTTAGTCGCTAATGCTGTAAAAATTTAGAATGTCAATAAAATAATAATAATAATTTAGAGAGTCTTCTTCCTTATATCATTTCGCGCAAGCGCAAATTGTAACCAATCCCATACAGAACGTATCAGCAGCAAGATCAGCAGCAGCACGAAAGTCAAACCACCAAATATGATCAACATGCTATCAATACTATGATATTGTATGAAGTTCAAATCTTGTCCGGCGCAATGTAAATGCCTTGCACCCTTATGCCGCACCACATATTCTACCCAATAGACCGCCAAGTCCAATGGGTTCGTTGGCTGATCGCGATATTGCGCTGATATATCCGCTACACGTTTCGTATAGCTCTCATCATTCAACATACGCTCAATGGCCGACTGGAATGTCTCTTTCGTAAAACCATCGTAATCTACACGTATACTATAGCCCCCAGTTACGGCGCGATTCATATTGAGGAACTGATCGGCGAAGATCGGTATGCCAATAAAAGGCTTGCCATGATAAATGGACTCAGTGGTACTGAGTAAACCGCCATGCGTAATGAAGAATTTTACATTCGGATGTGCCAAAATGTCGTCCTGTGGAAACCATTCACTAATATAAACATTATCCGGTTTACCTTCGAGTTTTGGATTTTCGAATTTCCAAAGAACACGCTGTTTCAAGCCACGGAATGTTTCAAGTATTGCCTTACGTTTATCCAAAGACAAAAACTCGCTACGCAAATAGGAGCCCATTGAGAAATAGATGACTCCATGTTTCGATTCATTGATGAATCGTTCCAAATCGGCTGGTAGTGGTGAGCGTTTTCGATTAATGTGCATGCCACCAACTTCGATCTGATTATGGACGTAAGGACGTGAGAAACTCAGCGAGACATGCTGATTGAGTAGCACTAAGGCAGCATTGCGACGCACCTCGTACATATCACGTTTGTTGTTAGGAAAGTATTCCTTATATATAGCTGCTTGTTTTGGCAAATAATAGAGATCGAGCGACAAGCGTTCAAAAATGCCAAATGCAAAGTTGCACACACGTTGCCACAGTGTCATGCGTTCATTGAATGACAGAAATGCGCTTGCCACATACGAAGGTGGGCTGGGTGAGCCGACCTGTTATATTAGAAAAAATTGAACATTTAAAAGTTGGTAATCCATTTTGTATATCTACCATATCCGTATTCCAGGGATATGCGCCGAAGGTGCCTAGACCTATTAGTGGCGCATTGTAATGTTCACTTAGTCCATAGAGCGCCTCAGCGAGAAAAACTTCACAAATAACAGCGTCGAAGGTCTGATTACCAGCAAGTAGTGCTTTAAGATTGCTTTCTTCTAGGAATGTGCGCGTCATATTAAGCCCCATTGCTTGGAAAATCAATACACTTCCTGCAGTACTGCTCGCACGAGATTGCAAAACGTGGCCTCCCGCCGCTGTTACATTAATAAAATAATTAAATGTAGGTACACATATTTGAATAAGAGTGTTTAAAAAGTGAATTAGATCTATTTTCTTTGACTAATATTTTTTGCTAAATCATACATTATGTGTCTATATACAAGCATAACTCAAGTGCCTGATAACTGGGAACAATTAAAAATATACACTTTCGCATTTTTACCAAACGAAGGTAACCCCAATATCATCGGATACTTAGATACATTTTACTTGTTGGAATATTCCTACTTCACTTATCATAATTAGCTGCTTAGATAGTCAACATATTGTATGATATAACATTCTGAAAGTGACCATGCAATTACTAATCAATTAGATGTTAGATTATGTTATACTTTTTTTTCCATTACCATGAACAAGCGTCTTTAGCAGTCCAAGTAAGATTATTGGCGGTCTCACGACTATCAGCCTATTTACCTATTTATCTAGGTTAAGTTAAGTCGGAGGGTTAATTCATTCGATGGATCTGATTTTGTCATTTTCTTACTCATAAGATTTCTAAGTTGGATCCCCAGATCCTCGTAGATCGTCGAAGCGTTTTGAGCTTACCACCAATTTATTAAGGTAGTTAATATCAATCGCAACCACAACGTTAAGTTCGCCAAAGATGTGCGGCGATATTGACTTTTCTAAGAGCAAGAAGTTTACGGACCTTTACCGTTCACTCTGGACAGAAGGTTCCTGCAGCACATAAGTTCTGGTTGTTGCCTAATGCTTGCTGATCTGCCTGGAGGTTTATGGGTTCAATGCCAGAGCACAAGAAGACATCGGTAAAGCGACTCGCTTCCGATCGCCTTATTTTAAGAAATGGTGTCCTTCCTAGCAAGCCCATCTGCTCTGTGGTTTTCGGCGATTTAACTTCGACCCATCCGTGAAAAAGCTTACTGCTTACAAATTTCTCGCAGGTATGTGAGCAGTGAAGGAATTGTCGGGAGAAGGTTCCGCGATACAGTGATCTTGATTCTAAGGATAGCAATCGAAACAGTTGAGAACTTCAGTGTGTCTTTACCCGCAGCGCTTCATATACATACTTCCCTTAGTTTAACAACAGAATGTTTTCTTGGCAGGCAGTATTTCAGCCGAACATTAGCTGTCAATATTGCATTTAAAGGGTTTGACCAGAAAGTATTAGGACTGAGTCGATTTAAAAAAGTTTATTGAACCAATCGTTACAATTCTTTGAAAACTTTCAAAATTGGCTCCTTCTGCGTCGATGCAGCGCTGTCATGCAGCTCCACCGTGTACCTTTCCAGACGGTGGTTAGCCTTTATAACTTCATACCCTTTTCTATATATGTATACTATTGAAACGCGTAGTGGATAAGTAAAATTGAAAATATTGCACAGCCACTGGTATACTAGTGTATGGGCACAACAGTACATATTTATTTATAAACACAAAACTCACAGTCGATTGGTGTCGGTTGATATGTTTCTATGTCAACATAATTATCCATTGGTTTTTTTAGTGGAAATGGCGATATGACAGTGACATGATGACCCCTACGCGCCAACTCCTTCAGCAGCGCTGTGCCTACGATATTATGTGATTTGATCCGGCTATGAAGAACGCCCAAGAAGCGGTAGGCCTGCACATTGTAGGCACACAGCAGAGCAGGGGCGATTAAAATGACACTTAGGAAATGCATTTATTTATTTTTCTCTCACAATATAAACACACCATTAACAAAGTGAATGTATGAAAACTATTTAATCGTTAAGCAATAACAATTCTTTTCAGACTTTCTTATAACTAAACCCAACAATTCACTCACGACCTCTTGCAATATTTATTTTGTGTTGTGCTTTGTAAGAATAGGAATTGACTGAGCAATGACAATACAGATATGCTGTTATTTATTTAAATGATGATTGACCGATATTCAAAGCGCACTTATGCTCTCCTCTGCTCTTTTACAGCCTCTGCATCTGAAACGCGCTAAAGGCAACTAGTTGCATTGATAGCATGTGCCACAGCGAACTTACTTCATAATTAAGTATTATTATTATGCAAATTAGCATGACACAAGGCACACTCTCTTAATGATAACGGATTTGCTTATAAAATTAATTAAAGCCCGTTAACGAACATTTGTTTTTTGCTAAATAAATACTAGTATTGAGATAATTAATATGTCCGAGTGGACAGGTGAGAAACTGCTAGAGCTTGCAAAAATCAAAAACGTAGCACGAGATTTTATGATAACCAAACCATTGCGTGACATGACGATGAAAGAGTTCAACGTGAACTACACAAACGACACAATAAGCGCAACGTGTCTCATTATACCTTAACTCTAAATCCGTAAACCGAAAGCCAGTATCAAGCGGAATCATTATCATCGCTTTGATTGATTTCAACTATCTCACAAACAACTGAAAACAACCAGAGCACATCAATTATATGTATTACAACAACTTAGAACAAAATAAAAATCATCATTATTTTGCTTTGATTCATTACGTTAAGTTATTATCACTAAGGTTAGCTTATTAATTATGAACAGGCAATTTCAATAAAATAAGCATTAAATACAACACGTTTTCACTATTACAATCTTTGAAACATTTTAAATTAATTCTCACATTTTAGTGCGTCTTCTTTTTGATATCCTTACGCACAAGCGCAAATTGTAGCCAACCCCATACAGAACGTATCAGCAGCAAGATCAGCAGCAGCACGAAAGTCAAACCACCAAATATGATCAACATGCTATCAATACTATGATATTGTATGAAGTTCAAATCTTGTCCGGCGCAGTGTAAATGCCTTGCACCCTTATGCCTCACCACATATTCTACCCAATAGACCGCCAAGTCCAAGGGGTTCGTTGGCTGATCGCGATATTGCGCTGATATATCCGCTACACGTTTCGTATAGCTCTCATCATTCAACATGCGCTCAATGGCCGACTTGAATTTCTCTTTCGTGAAACCATTGTAATCCACACCTATACCATAGCCGCCAGTTTCGGCACGATTCATATTGAGGAACTGATCGCCAAAAATCGGTATGCCAATAAAAGGCTTGCCATGATAAATGGACTCAGTTGTACTGAGTAAACCGCCATGTGTAATGAAGAATTTTACATTCGGATGTGCCAAAATGTCGTCCTGTGGAAACCATTCACTAATATAAACATTATCCGGTTTACCTTCGAGTTTTGGATCCTCGAATTTCCAAAGAACACGCTGTTTCAATCCACGGAATGTGTCAAGTATTGCCTGTCGCTTATCCGAAGGCAAAAATTTGCTACGCACATTGGAACCCATTGAGAAATAGATGACTCCATGTTTCGATTCATTGATGAATCGTTCCAAATCGGCTGGTAGTGGTGAGCGTTTTCGATTAATATGCATGCCACCAACTTCGATCTGATTATGGACGTAAGGACGTGAGAAACTCAGCGAGACATGCTGATTGAGCAGCACTAAGGCAGCGTTGCGACGCACCTCGTACATATCACGTTTGTTGTTAGGAAAGTATTCCTTATATATAGCTGCTTGTTTCGGCAAATAGTATAGATCGAGCAACAGACGTTCGAAAATGCCAAATGCAAAGTTACCCACACGTTGCCACAGCGTCATGTGCTCATTGAACGGCAGCAGAGAGTTTGCCACATACGAAGGTGGGCTGGGTGAGCCGACCTGTTATGTTAGAAAGAACAGTAAAAATTTAATTATTGTCATAGTAGTTATACGAGTTATAATATCTACCATATCTGTGTTCCAGGCATGGGCGCCGAAGGTGCCTAGACCTATTAGTGGAACATTGTAATGTTCACTTAGTCCATAAAGCGCTTCAGAGAGAAAAATTTCACATATAATCGCATCGAAGGTTTGATTACTAGCAAGAAGCGCTTTAACATTGTTCTCCTCTAGGAATATGCGGGTCATATTAAGACCCATTTCATAAAAACCTCGCACATTTTCCACAACAGTTTTCTCAGTAGTTTTCAGAAGAGCAGATGCGGTGTCTACGAAAAATAAATGAAAATATATGTAAAGAAAAATATTTGTTTAGAAGTAAGCAATGCTTCTACCTTTTGATAACGTTCTAATAAGAAAAATTTTTTAGTTATATATGTATGTATGTCATATTTATTAGTACAATATTAGTTTCTCATAAAAAATTGCTTATGAAAGCAATTACGAAAGTTCCTACTTAATTGCCATACAAGCAATTATTATAATACCTCGTTAATCATAAATGTTGATCAAAGAGCTTTGCTAATCTAATTTTAATAAGTATTCTCGATTTCTGATGTGCATGACAGTTATATGCTTGATTCGCAACTCTCAACATACGTATCATTGAATAAATGGCGTGCATTGCATACGATCATTTACTTAGTTATATAGAATGTTACGTAATACGCGGCTTTCCCACTAAGGAAAAAAAAATAGCAAGACTTTTTAATTTAAATTTCGCGTGAAAACCCATTCGTCGAAATACTTCTTTTCTTGGTTGGTCACTCTGTCATTAGCGATTAGTATACGCCTGTCTCTCTGAAGTACATAAAGTGCATTCGGCGATTTTCACGGTGAGTAAAATTATTCAATATAGAAGTTCTTTGTTCGTCGAGAGAGGACTTTACTTTTCAATTGCCTACTCAGTCCGAAGTAGCACCTTTTGGCAAGGGCAATCCTGCGTTGGATTTCAAGGCTGACATTGTTGGTGGTGTAAATGCTGGTTCCTAAATAGACGAAATTATTTACAACTTCAAAGTTATAACTGTCAACAGTAACGTGAGAGCCAAGTCGCGAGTGCGACGACTGTTTGTTTGATGACAGGAGATATTTCGTTTTGCCCTAGTTCACTGCCAGACCCATTTTCTGTGCTTCCTTGTCCAGCCTGGAGAAAGCAGAACTAACAACGCGGGTGTTAAGGCCGATGATATCAATATCATCGGCATACGCCAGCAGCTGTACACTCTTATAGAAGATGGTACCTTCCCTATTTAGTTCTGCGGCTCGAACTATTTTCTCCAGAAGCAGGTTGAAGAAGTCGCACGATAGGGAGTCGCCTTGTCTGAAACCTCGTTTGGTATCGAACGGCTCGAAGAGGTCCTGCCCGATCCTGACGGAGCTTTTGGTGTTACAAATTCAGACATCGCGGCATAAAGGCAGCTCCTTTTCGTGCTGTCGAAAGCAGCTTTGAAATCGACGAAGAGGTGGTGTGTGTCGATTCTTCTTTCACGGGTCTTTTCCAAGATTTGGCGCATGGTGAATATCTGGTCGGTTGTTGATTTTCCAGGTCTGAAGCCACACTTATAAGGTCCAATCAGTTTGTTGACGGTGGGCTTTAATCAATCACACAATACGCTCGATAGAACCTTATGTGCGATGTTGAGGAGGCTAATCACACGGTAGTTGGCGCAGATTGTGGGGTCTCCTTTTTTATGGATTGGGCATAGCACACTTAAATTCCAATCGTTGGGCATGCTTTCGTCAGACCATATTTTACAAAGAAGCTGATGCATGCTCCTTATCAGTTCTTCGCCGCCGTGTTTAAATAGCTCGGCCGACAATCCGTCGGCCCCCGCCGCTTTGTTGTTCTTCAGGCGTGTAATTGCTATTCTAACTTCTTCATGGTCGAGCAATGGAACGTCTGCTCCATCGTCATCGATTGGGGAATCGGGTTCGCCTTCTCCTGGCGTTGTGCGTTCACTGCCATTCAGCAGGCTGGAGAAGTGTTCCCTCCATAATTTAAGTATGCTCTGGGCATCGGTCACTAGATCACCTTTGGGGGTTCAACAAGAGTATGCTCCGGTCTTGAAACCTTCTGTAAGCAGCCGCATTTTTTCATAGAATTTTCGAGTATTACCCCTGTCGGCCAGCTTATCAAGCTCTTCGTACTCACGCATTTCAGCCTCTTTCGTTTTCTGTCTGCAAATGCGTCTCGCTTCCCTTTTCAACTCTCGGTATCTTTCCCATCCCGCACGTGTTGTGGTCGACCGTAACATTGCGAACTAGGCAGTCTGTTTTCTCTCCGCTGCGACACGGCACTCCTCGTAGTACCAGATGTTCTTTTGCACTTTCCGAAAACCAATGGCTTCGGCTGCAGCTGTACGTAAGGAGTTTAAAATGCCGTCCTACAGTTCCCTTATACCGAGTTGTTGACGAGTGCTCTCAGAGAGCAGGACTGCAAGCCAAGTAGAAAATCGTTCGGCTGTCTGTTGTGATTGCAGCTTCTCGACGTCCTTCCTTGTGTTTGTTGGTGTGTGTTTTTTGCTGCACAGAGGCGGGTGCGAATCTTAGCTGCAACAAGATAGTGGTCCGAGTCGATGTTAGGACCTCGGAGCGCACGCACATCTAAAACACTGGAGACGTGTCTTCCGTCTATCACAACATGATCGATCTGGTTGGTGGTTTTCGATCCGGAGACAGCCAGGTGGCTTGATGAATCTTTTTATGCTGGAATATAGTACAACAGATAACCATATTTCGGGCCCCGACGAAGTCAATCAGCCTCAACCCATTTGGGGATGTTTCGTCGTGGAGGCTGAATTTACCGACCGTAGTGCCAAATATACCTTCTTTGCCCACCCTGGCGTTAAAGTCGCCGAGCACGATTTTGACATCGTGGCGGGGGCAGCTCTCATAAACGCGCTCCAAGCGCTCATAGAAGGCATCTTTGGTCACATCGTCCTTCTCTTCCGTCGGGGCGTGGGCGCAAATCAGCGATATGTTGAAGAACCTCGCTTTGATGCGGATTGTGGCTAGACGTTCATTCACCGGAGTGAATGATAGTACTCGGCGACGGAGTCTCTCTCCCACCATGAATCCAACACCAAGCTTGCGCTCCTTTATATGGCCACTGTAGTAAAAGTCACAAGGACCTACTCTTCTCTGTCCTTGTCCCGTCCATGGCATTTCTTGGATGGCGGTGATGTCAGCTTTTATATTCGCGAGGACATCAACCAGCTGGGCAGCGGCACCTTCCCAATTAAGGGTCCGGACATTCCAGGTGCATGCCCTCAAATCGTAGTCCATATTTCGTTTGCCATAGTCGTCATCAAAAGGGGCGTCTCTCATCCGAGGGTTGTTGCTTCTTTTCATTGGGGGTGTTTTTTTAGGTAGCGGGTCCCAAACCCAGCGCACAACCCTATGTAGGGGATGTTTTGCCTTGTCACATTAGCTCGCCTTCGGATGTTCTTAGGCTACCCAGAGGATAGAGGTCAAAGACCGGAAATAGTGAGCTGCTTGAGCCATGTGTAAAAGAATCGTTTCTGGCCACTCCCAAGTGAATGGCGATCAGAGAACTTTCCTCACTTGCGTGAACTTCTACACATGACTCCATCCTCCCATACATAATATTAGAGTTTGTAAATGAAGTGTGAATGTAGCATAAGTCCAGAAAGAATAGGCCAATATTTTAGCCATCTTAATAACATTCAGGTGCCACTTATTTGATAATAATGTACAATGATGCCAAAATTATCTCAAACGGTTAAGATGTTCCCTATACCTAACATCGTCTACGAATTATTAAACAACTGATTGTCTTTAGATCGCAAGGATTCGACAATATGTAAGACATATGTATGTAATAGAAATATAATATGTTGTGGACATAACTAATATGAGACATGATAAACTAGAATTCATGAACTATACTAGATCCCATTTATTTATTTTTTTTCTTTTGAATTTCGTTCTTTAGGCTTGTCGGTCTTCAAATCAATTAAATTAAGCGAAAATATTTCGCTTACTATGATGTACTTTGATACCAAATATTCATAAGTTCAGGAGTTGAGATCAGTGAATATGGTGGATACTATTAAACGAGCAATAACCCACTACATATTCCAATATTTACTTCAAAGATATACTTCAGATACTTTAAAGCTTTTTTAAAGATTGGTAGGTATGTATATAAATGAGGTGAGTAATATTACGCCGGCATTCTTATGTCAAGTTGTGAAAATGAGAGAAATCGGACAACAATTTCATTTACTTCCCATAAATTGTCTCTCCTCTAGATACCAAACATGTAGAGCTAAGTGCTCACAGCAAATTTTTTACCAAAACTATTGATAAAAGCCTGCAATAAGTTATTAAAATTCAGAGAGAATATTTTCCTTGAAATAGTGTAGCCCTAAATACTAATTAATGCAATACAAAGATTTTCGAACTTTCAGTTTACTTGTTATCGCATGTAGCGGCTAATTACTGAGTTAATGATTAGTTAATGAAGTTCGGAGAGAGAAAAATTCTAATAACAGTGTGTCCTTGTGCTAAAAATGGATAAAATCTTGTGAATGCTTCATCTAACTTCTACATACTCGATAAAGTTATTTTAAATTTTTCACCTCCATTTAAACCGTTCTGGCTCTGCTGGCCAACATAGCATAAGAGTATGTGATATTTCAATGAAATTAAGTGCACAAGTTTTCTCAAAAATATGTATAGTGGTTAAGCGCTGAATAGGAATGAATTTGGTCTTGGTTCTCTGCTTGAATTTTTTCTTTTACTACCTTATATGTACATACATATGTGTGTCATAAATTTAGATTTTTTGGTTGAGTTTACACCGCCAAACCAAAGTAATGACCGTAGTCCAATCAACTTGGTATACTAAAATGCCATGAGAATTATTTCTCTGTGTTATGTGTTGCTTGAGTGCTAAACAACGTTATGAAATTTTTGCAAAGTCACTGATAATTTGTCATTGTTGATATTTCAATATTTTTTAAATACAAATAACTATAAAATACACCCGCACTTTAAATAAATGCGTATGCACTTACATACGTACACATACATAATCGAATACGATACGTTAATAGATAATCGAGATAAGTACCATTCTACGTCTACGCTTATGTACTTATACGTGTTCATGCATGCACAACGGTTATCATAATGAATTTGTCATTTGTGCATTAAAAACAAAAACAGTTTATAAAAAATAGCAAATATGTTTTGTTGAATTACATAATAGTTTTAATTTGTATGTTATTCCAAATAACACTCATGTTCTCAGTGACGACGTCGTTGTTATTTTTTCTTGTGATAACATTTGAGTAATGTTGTCATTCTACGATTCTACCGTCCGTAACGCGGATATTAATGCAAATTGGACTTTTCTCGTAGAAATGAGTTAGCTGATCGCTCGTTTATAACACAGTGTGGTCAGACTCGATATTTTGTAGAAATTAAGATTTAAACTTTAACATATTTGAAATATTTTTAAACTAAATATACAATTATTTATAAACAGTTAGCGATCAGCTAACTCATTTCTACGAGAAAAGTCCAATTTGCATTAATATCCACGTTACGGACGGTAGAATCGTAGAATGGCAACATTACTCAACTGTTATCAAAAGAAACAAGTAAGGAAGGGCTAAGTTCGGGTGTCACCGAACATTTTATACTTTCGCATGATAAAGTGATAATCGAGATTTCATTATCCGTCATTTACATATTTTTCAAATCAAACCTTTACTAATTGGATTATGCTTTTGAGGTTTTACATTACGAAAAATTATCGCTGAAAGGCTAGCTGTATGCAACACCATCAACGGCAACATTGCTTAATGTGATGAAAAGAGAGTAACTAAATTCTATGCAACGTTGTCACTACGGAAGAGCAGCACGGCGGTACTAACTGAAGCATAAGTTCTACTTGTATTATTCACAGCACTCACTGTCCATGACTGCCTTAATAGTGGGTATTTCTATGTCAATATAATTCTCCATCGGTTTCTTTAGTGGAAATGGTGAAATGACAGTCACCTGGTGACCTCTACGTGCCAACTCCTTCATTAGCGCTGAGCCGACGATGTGATGTGATCTGGCGCCGGTAGGCATAATGGCCAAGTAGCGGTAGGCCTGCACATTGGCGGCACACAGCAAAGCTGTGGCCATAAAAATGACACTAGGAAAGTGCATTTATTTATTTGACACTCACTACAAAAGCACAATATTCACAAAGTGGAATTTATGCAAACTGTTTAGTGTTACTTAATTAGAATAAATGTTCTGATATTCTCGCAGTATCACGGACTTAAAAACTACAATAAACTACTGCGACGATCACTGCGAAATTTGAGTAACCTTAGCGAATGTTGCTCGTTTTAAGAGAACTGACTGACTGCCCAATATCCAAAAAAAATATTCTTTTATATATTTCGGTACATACATATATTTGCATATTGTGTAGGAATAGATTAGTGCTGAATTCACAGCTGATTGTATATTTGTAAGTACTCCGTACAAACAGAACGTATACTTGAGAAAATATACAAACATACAAATATATGTGTGTTGAATGTAGCTATACTCTTCCTGCTCTTACGCAATGTTTACTGTAAACTCGACTACGACAGAGAGAACCAACAACTGATTGTGAGCGGAGCGGAGCGCCAAAGAGTATAAAATATTAATGATGCTAGTAATATAACCAGTAATTATACTCGAGTAATTATTCTAAAGGCCATAAAATGTGATATGATGTAATCGGCGGCACCAACACGTATGTGGGCAAGTACTTCTAACATTTATCGATTGCGATGACAGTCGCGATTTTTTACTTAAGTCTGAATTGTTTTAAAACTGTTTTGAGTATTGGCAAATCAAATAGTCTGCAGTAAATATTCCATATCAAAGTATTTTCAACCCAAAGCGCCCAAACGATTCATAAAACGTCTTGATTTTTCTAGGTTTGAAACTCGTTTCGCATAATAAAAATATGAATCTTCTTTATATAGCAGAGCACCGTATTATATACGGGCACATATAGGCAAGGTCATGATTCATGAGTTCTTTCTACCTTTATTTTTTTGAAAATAAAGCAAGTAAGACAAGTAAGAAAAGGCCAACTTTGGGAGTAGCCGAACATTTCATACTTTTGCAACTTGCCAAGGTCAAAGTCAGCTTTATACCTTTAGGTGTATAAAGTTTGGAAGTTATACAGGGTCTAGCGCAAGTCTTCACCCGATTTCATTCATTTTATGCACAAAGATGTATCGTTATTAGAAAAATACACTTCTTCAATTTTATTAAAATAACTCACATATTTGTCGGTATGCATGTGTATGCAGTATAAAGTCAACCGGAAGTTTGAAAATCTATTCATTAATTCGGTATATGAGAGGTAAGGAAATTATTGACCGAATCATCCCATTTTTAACTTTATCTCACACACTTACCAATCTTTTCGATTAAAAGTTCGCAATTGAAACTTTGATGCACTTTTTCGGTGTCTGGTATCTGTGGACCTGAATGGTTTTAGTACAATTTTGACAATTTTCGGTCATGAGACAGTCACTCGGAGTTCAACTGGTCTCGTGATCCTGATCATTTATGTATATACTACATATATACATATATATGTATATAGTACATACATATATATAACACCATATCCATCTCGATTAGTTTTAGTTAGTTTAGCTGAATAAAACTATTATACCCTGTAGCAACACCTCGCTAGAATAAAACGTACTATCAATAATCTCGTTAAGAGAGCGATGCAAACGATCACAAACAAATCTGACTCTCTCGTTATGCGCTTAAGAGCGTACCTTTTTTCTCTTAGTACATATAATGAAGTACGTTTAAGCATGCTGGCATTAATATATATGCATAAGTGCATATGTACTTGACCTAGGGACATTTTGATAAAACTCTCTTAAGTGAGGAGTGCTTCGCGTACGAAATGCTTAAGAAAGGTATTTTAATAAATCTGAGAATATAGAGTCTACCTCAAATATTGTATGATATTAGCAACACCAACATCTTTGCCAAATCATGCTGACCGTAAAAATATATATTTATTCAAAATCCTAAGCATTTTGTTATCAGTATCAAGAAACGCAGAAATAAAACAATTTATGATTCATTTATTAACATTTTTAATAATTGTAAGCAAGTTTTAATATTTCGGTCACTCAATACAGGTTATTGTCTACAATTTTTTACTTGTCTTACTCTGTAATTAATGTTGTGGATTATATCATTGTTTGTTATATTTTTATTCGTGTGGTTATAGGAGAAGGCCATATTAAGATTTGGAAATTACGAAGTATTCGAAAGAGACAAAATATTCTATCCTGGTTGCAGGCACTAGAGAGAACAGGTTTTTTTTATTAAAGTAAAAATTTCGGCCACTATTGCCTTCATTGTTGTCCAAAAATTTAACGAAAGGTTATTTGATTATATTTTTAATAGTCTTTATTATAAATATATAGAGATTTTGATAGCCGTTTGGTTATCGCCTATTTTTGGACATATATCGACTAAGTAACCTCAGTGCTAAGTTGATAAACCGCTTTGCTAATTACTGATTAGTTTTTTAGGTGCATGTAAACTTCATATATCAATTGACGCAAATGCTTTTATACAACTGAACCTATCAGTCGTGGATTATTATAGGGCGGTGGTATAAAAAATCTAAGGATACCATGGACCATAGTTCCTAAGCGTAATTTATATCAAAAAGCAAAGGAATCTGAGTGCAGATGTTGATTCTATCACTTCAAGAAATCCTGAAGATATAGAGGAATTTAGGGGAAGTAATACCGTTGAGTGTAGAACATTTTGAAAAATGCTTCACAACGCAAATAAATTTTGATTCCATTATTTTTATATACATCTTCTTCTTCTTTACTGTCATAGACACCGCTTACGCGATTATAGCCGAGTTTCTTCTTTCTCTATGAGGCGCCAATTGGAGATTCCAAGCGAAGCCGCGTCCTTCTCCACCTTGTCTTTCCAACGGACAGACAGGAGGTCTCCTCTTCCTCTGCTTCCGCCGGCGGGCACTGCGTCGAAAACTTTCAGAGCTGGAGTATTTTCGTCCATTCGGACGACATGACCTAGCCAGTGAAGCCGCTGTCTTTTAAATCGCTGCACTATGTCAATATCGTCGTATATCTCGTACAGCTCATCGTTCCATCGAATGTGGTATACGCCGTGGCCAATGCGCAAAGGACCATAAATCTTCCGCAGAACTTTCTTCTCGAAAACTCGCAACGTCAACACACCAGATGTTATCTTCGTCCATGCTTCTGCACCATATAGTAAGACGGGAATAATGAGTGACTTATAGAGTTTGGTTTTTGCTCGTCGAGAGAGGACTTTACTTCTCAATTACCTACTTAGTCCGAAGTAGCACCTGTTGGCAAGAGATATCCTGAGTTGGATTTCGAGGCTGACGTTGTTGTTGGTGTTGATGCTGGTTTCAAGATAGACGAAATTATCTACAGCCTCGAAGTCATGACTGTCAACAGAAACGTGGGAGCCTAGTTGGGAGTGCGACGACTGCTTGTTTGCTGACAGGAGATATTTCGTATTGTCCTCGTTCACTGCCAGACCTATATGCTTTGCTTCCTTATACATTCTGGAGAAAGCAGTACTGATAGCAACATCATTGGCGTACGCCAGCAGCTGTACACTCGTATAGAAGATGATACCTGTTCTGTTTAGTTCTGCAGCTGAAATATTGTTTGGTATCGAACGGCTGGGGGAGGTTCTTCCCGATCCTAACGAAGCTTTTGATATTGCTCAACGTCAGTTTACACAACCGTTTTAGTTTTGCGTGGATACCAAATTCAGACATCGCGGCATAAAAGCGGCTCCTTTTCGTGCTGTCGAAAGCAGCTTTGAAATCGACGAAGAGGTGATGAGTGTCGATCCTCTTTTCACGGGTATTTTCCAAGATATGGCGCACGGTATACATCTGGTCAGATGTAGATTTTCCCAGCCTAAAGCCACACGGATGAGGGCCACCACACCCATCCAGCACGTGTTGTGCGCGATTGTAACGTTGCGAGGTAGGCAGCCTGTTTTCTCTTCGCTGCGACACGGCACTCCTTGCCCTACCAGCTATTCTTTTGCTTTTTCCGAAAACCCATGGTTTCGTTTGCAGCTGTACGTAAGGAGCTTGAAATGCCGTCCCACAGTTGCCTTATACCGAGGTGCTGATGAGTGCTCTCAGAGAGCAGGAGTGTACGTCGAGTACAAAACCGTTCGGCTGTCTATTGTGATTGACGTTTAACCTTCCTTGCGTGTTTTGCTTTTTACATATGAATAGTATATCATTATAAAAAACGAGTATGACCACATTTTAAGCACCGGTCTGAAAATATACAAATAACAATGAAAATTTATGCAAAATATGCGAATTCATATTAAAAGAAAGAAAGATGAATTTGAATGTTTTTAAGAGACGAAGGAGGTTGACACGAAATCGTAAAAATTTAAGTAATAAGTTTATTCAGCGTGTTTGAGAATTGATCAGTAAATATGTATAAAAGTCCAAATATTATATATGTACGAAGACACAGAAAGCGAACAAAAAAGCAAAAAACAAAAAGCACCCGACGAAAGCATATTTATAGGCGTTTTATTCCGATTTCTCAAAAACGTAGCTGAAATTGAAAATAAACAAAGGACCGAATTCAATGTAGAAAGAGTAGCGGCGCTCGGAAATGAATTGAAAAGCGAGGAAATGAGTAGCAAATAAGTGTAGGCAATAAGGAGGAGGGAGTGCATTCAACTTCGTGCTAAGAAAAAGGCGCGAGCAACAAACAGAATAAACAATTGTCAAAAGAAAAGTTCCTTACGCATAAGCACGTATATATGTATATATGTATATATATTTTTATGTATATATTTTATATTTGCATATACGAGTATATGTTGAAGTGTGCATAATGTCGCTTCCGCAGAAAATTTTATTTTATTTATTATTATTACTTTCAGCATACAATTTCAGTTCTTTATGAACCGGAAGCAGCGAAAAATATGAAATATTTATGTATATATGGATCGCAAAATGTGTATACGTATATTCGATTGAATTGTCTCCATTTCGAAATAATACGCGCTTTCATCTATTTGTGCATACGCACTTCGAGACATTTCAATAAAGTTGCCCGAATAATTTGAAATGATTGTTGTGCAGTAGACAAAGTGGTGCACGAAAAGAGAGTAACCATGAAGATAATGAAACATGCTTATTACGAAAATATATATAGATATATATACATGTAACTTCGATGATAATGACTTCTAATTACTTTTGTGATGACTGCGATGTCTGTAAGTTACTGTGACCAGACCATTAAGAAATCTCTTTAAATATATAATCATATTTCTTTTTTTTATAAAATATTTTTTATTATGTTTAAAAAATAAAATATGCAACCCTTCGGCTAAATAGTACCCAATTTGATGTGATTTATAATAATGAGACCTTAGAATGAAATGGAAAGTACAAGGTGGGTTCCAAAGTAAACAGGACTTTTTGAATCTAGCGCCCTCTGCTGATGCCATCTATATGTCGACCGGTCGTTGAAATCTGCTATCCTTTTCGATTATCGAGTGAGAATTTCATGACATTTCATAGTTTGGAAATGAAGTTATTGCGTTTTAAGTGTCAGTATGTTTGTGTTATCGGTGCGCAAATGAGCTTCGAACGGGGCCAACATTAAATTTTGTTTTAAAATTGGTAAAACTTTTAGCGAAACGCTTCAATTGATGAAACAAGTTTACGGCGATGATTGTCTATCCCGTAGCGGAGTGCACAAGTGGTTTCAACGTTTTCAAAGAGGACATGAGGAGGACATTAATGACGATAAACATCTGGGCCAATCAAAATCCGTGATCACCGGAAATTCCATCGAAACTGTGCGTGAATTCATCAAAAATCAGCCGAAATCATCACTGAAATTCATGGAAATGGAATCGAACATCTCCAAAACATCGACTTATCGCATTCTGACCGAACATTTGGGCTTACGAAAGGTGTGTGCACGAGTATTTGACCAAAAATCACATTTTAACCATTAATCACTCCCCGTATTCACTTGATATGGCACCGCATGACTTCTTCCTTTTCGGAAAAATCCATTTGCCCATGAAAGGAAGCGTTATGCAGACGTAGAGGCCATTCAAAAGGCTTGCACCGGCATACTGGCGGCCATATCGGCCAACGAGCTAAAACACTAGTTCGACATGCTTTTGAACCGTGCAAAAAGCTGTATTGAAGCAGAATGAATCTATTTTGAATAAAATAAATTCTGTTTTTTATAAAGTCCTGTTTACTTTGTAAGTCAGCTTGTAATTTAAACTCTTTTGCAATCGCCACCAAGCTCTGGTTCCTTTCGGCAATTTTCTGCCTATTTTTGAAAGCGGTAAAAGGTTACACTTAAAACTTTATCTTGTGATTTTTATACTCTCGCAACAATGTTGCTAAGGAGAGTATTATAGTTTTGTTCACACAACGGTTGTTTGTAAGTCCTAAAACTAAAAGAGTCAGATATAGGGTTATATATACCAAAGTGATCAGGGTGACGAGTAGAGTCGAAATCCGGATGTCTGTCTGTCCGTCCGTCCGTCTGTCCGTCCGTCCGTGCAAGCTGTAACTTGAGTAAAAATTGAGATATCATAATGAAACTTGGTACACGTATTCCTTGGCTCCATAAGAAGGTTAAATTCGAAGATAGACAAAATCGGCCCACTGCCACGCCCACAAAATGACGGAAACCGAAAACCTATAAAGTGTCATAACTAAGCCATAAATAAAGATATTAAAGTAAAATTTGGCACAAGGGATCGCATTTGGGAGGGGCATATTTGGACGTAATTTTTTTGGAAAAGTGGGCGTGGCCCCGCCCTCTACTAAGTTTTTTGTACGTATCTCGGAAACTACTATAGCTATGTCAACCAAACTCTACAGAGTCGTTTTCTTCAGGCATTTCCATATACAGTTCAAAAATGGAAGAAATCGGATAATAACCACGCCCACCTCCCATACAAAGGTTATGTTGAAAATCACTAAAAGAGCATTAACCAACTAACAAAAAACGTCAGAAACACTAAATTTTGCACCCAGGTTTTTTTTTTAAATTGAAAATGGGCGTGACCTCGCCCACTTATGGACCAAAAACCATATCTCAGGAACGACTAGACCGATTTCATTGAAATTCATTATATAATATTTTCTTAACACCCTGATGACATGTACGAAATATGGGTGAAATCGGTTCACAACCACGCCTTCTTCCAATATAACGCTATTTTGAATTCCATCTGATGCCTTTTCTGTATAATACGAGTATATACATTAGGAACCAATGATGATAGCGGAATAAAACTTTACAAAAATACGGTATTTGAAAAATATGTAAATGACGTATAAAGAAATCTCGATTATCACTTAATCATGCGAGAGTATAAAATGTTCGGTGACACCCGAACTTAGCCCTTCCTTACTTGTTTTTTCAAGATTCATTTTACTTTTAAATCAAAAATTACATTTACTGAATTTAATGTACTTTAATAATTGGCGACTCATTTTGAATACTCTTGTTCCCGATCTCAGGTCTCCAGAAATTATGTGTCTGGCGTTGGAAAAATTTTTCTGCTTAAAATTGTCTGAGATGCATAAACCAAAAGAAGGCTTTATTTTTATTGACGAAAGCAGGTAATAATCATAAGAACTAGTCAATATACTGATTTTTGCAAAATGGCGGTTTTCCACAAAAGCTATGCTTTTCCGCTTAAATTTACATGTCAAAGTGGCTTCAGAAACAGAAATTATTGTCAAAACTCTTATTTCTTCGGCCAATTCCTCACAACAAAGAGTAGAGGGTCTCGTGTTATTTCATAATGATGAAGGATGCTGTTCGACTACTACACTCGTGGCCACGCAAACCTTACTACTCAAAATTTTCAAGTGTTGTGCATATTTGGCTACATTTTATAGAGGTACTTTTTGCGGTATAGACATTTTGAATTTAGAAATAAGTTAATGACATGTTATTAATCAAAAATATTAAAAATTAAAAGCGAAACACATTCAGCTATAGATAAATCAGTTGAGAAATAAGTGAGCTTTACAAAATGAGCTCGAAATGTAAAAGCATGTCATCGCATGTCAGTGATGAAAAAGTGATATTTTTTATATTTTTAATTTAATTTCAATTATAGTTCAATTAAGTTGAAAAAATTATATTTTTTAACTATAATTGAAATTAAATTAAAAATATAAAAAATATCATTTTTTCAACGGATATTTTAATTTATTTTTTTTTAATTAAAACACGAAGTTTAATATAATTTAGTTTACTTATGCTTACTAAAAACATAAAAATAAAACAAAAATTGAAGAAAATCCGATCGAACGAAAAAGTCGGAGAAAAAATTTAAAGAAGTAGGGTGGGAAGGTTTGATGATTTACTATCACACAGTCTAAGAGTTAACAGTATGCAAGCAGTAAAGCAATTAGCGCAACGCAACAATCAAAAGTTGAAATCAAACTCATTTAGAGAAAATTGAAGCGAATTTCTTTTTAAGCGCAAGCAAGCTAATAATTTCGAAATAATGACAGCGCCGCAGCACTCATACGCTGGCACACACGGAGTACTATCTGCTCGTGGCTCTTATAATATGCAAAATGTTTGGCGTTACTTAGCAAATTGTGAGCGCAACCAACGAAATTTCACATAAGCAGCGGTGGTATGCAATTCATAATTTCCACTTGGCAAGCGCGCACATGCAACATAGCAGTACTAGGGAATGCCGGCGGTGCTACCGCGAATTCAATTTCTATTTAATTGCAAGCAACCAGAACGAGAATGTTTCAAAAGATATTACGCGCCGAACACACATCACATGGCGAATTGTGAGAATTGTTTCGCAGGCGAATGCGCTGGTTGCGGCAGTCGAGGCGAACAATGGCGGCAGCCTTGATGCTATGGCGTTAGCGAACAACAGGCGGTCCTGCAACATATGCGCCATGGTGTGGCTATGTATGTACATATGTGTGCGCCTGGTTGCAAGCTGGCGCTAAACACAAACGGCAAAAGGCAAGTACAATGAAAGCTGCGAATGCAATGAAGAAAAGTTGCCTGCGTTTGTGCTTAAAAAGTAGCAGTAATAATAACATTTGGAAGGAAGAAGTTGCCTCAAAGGGAATGTTGCTCAAATTCTCTCTCCTCGCATAATTACTAATGTTGCAGTGCAGCTGTGTGCTCCGAACGAATTTAAGCCATTTAAATTATTATGTTTTAGTAATATATGGTTTGCTGTTCGGAAATATTCTCTAGAATGAATAAAGAGGTTTTAAAATTTTTGAATACATCTACTTGAATTTTCCAATAAAATTATTTCGAACAACAACGGCTTATGGCGCTCTCTTCCGTTGTTAACTATCGATGGATTTCCTTACAATAGATGTACTTCT